>NC_137929.1:11237444-11337444 GCF_963969265.1 Rhamphochromis sp. 'chilingali'
GAGAAAACTGTGGTGTATATTGAGGTGGAGGGTGTGGTCTGTGGCTCAGGTGTAGAGTGAGGGTGGGGTGCACCACAGCAGCATGCTGGGACTGCTGAGGGTGGAGGAGGGAGTGATGATGACATCAGAGCTGCAGCACAGAGACCAGTGAACACACAGTCTGTTCATCTTTGCATAGATACAATATACAGCACAATATTGAATGACAGACACGCTGTGGGAGCTTCCACAGATACACTGACATCAGCATCCAGAGTCCTCCTGCTGCTCCCCCCTCAGAGCCCCGTGATCAGCACCAACACATTCAGTTAGATGACAGAGTCCAGCTGCAGCTAGAATCAGCTCCCCTCTGTGAACAACAGCACAGCCTCAGTGTTTCACACTCAGTGAAAGGAGGAAACAGCAGAAGAACACCATGTGTGCTACGTTTCCCAGGACACACTACAAACTGCACAAATACAGAGCAGCACGTGGAAGGACCTGGAGCTGCATTTACAGAGCTGCAGACAGCGTGATGTCCTGTATGGACAGGTGGAAGGAACCAAGTCCTCAGCTGGAACACTCGTGTTTGTCCACAGACAGGAAACACAGCAGGAAACTTCCTCACAGAAGTGCAGCTCATGGATAACACACTTCCTGTCAGTCAGAATGAGGCTGCAGCCAAACACAGAAAGGTGTTTTTGTCCAGATGAGCCCAGAGAAGAAACATGAGTGTTCACAGACATCAGAAGCTCAGAGAGGTGAAACATGAGGTTGGAGTCCTCGTCAGCATCCAGAAGAGCTGCTGTGAAACCCTGAGTACTCATGACAGACTCTGATGGCACAAACACATCATGATTCAAACAGAAAGACAAACATGGAGCTCCTGATCCTCCTGCATGAGAACAAGCTGACATGAGCGCTGTGTCTGAGAGTGTCTCCCTGTCACAGTGACAATAACACAGCTGCTGCTCACAGTCATTAAACTGACCTGAGGTCAGCTGTGCTCCTTACATATGAACCATGTGACCTCACATCAGGACTGTGGATGACTGTAGTCATAGAAGAGTAGAGCTGTAGCAGGTGGTGTGAGGAGGAGGTGGTGTATTCTAGTTAACGCAGTACTGAAACACTCCAGCAGAGGGCGCTGTTAAGTCCTTATTGTAACACAGTTACTGTGTGCAGTTAGACTTCATACATAATCTGCACTTATTTCCATCAGACATGCTGTCAGTAAATAATTGGTTTCTATACATTTCTAAACACAAAACCTCTTCACACTTCTAACATGCACATTTACACAACTAAATGGCAGTATTGATGAAAAGAAACACATTCAACAAATCCATTTAAACCTTAAAACAAACAAAAGGAAGCATCTCTATGGACAAACAAACCCCTCCACTTGGTTTGACCTGCTGATGTCATGTGTGACATCAGCAGGACTTTAAAATGAGGAAATGCCGGGCGGGCGTTTCCCCACACCTGACCCTCATGAAGCCTGAAAAGACAAACAAAGTATGAACAAATGACTTAATCTGTAACATAATAAAATGTGAAGAAACATGTAACTGAGTATTCAGCTTCATTTGCAGAATGTTTGATTTGCCAGCAACTGAATGCTTCCACACACAAACCCGGCATAGTGAGTGAAGCAATGTTACTTAACAAATAGCAAATCATAGCAAATACATAGAAACAGAATAATGTGTTTAATATGCAAAAGAAGAAGAAGAAGTAAACACATATGGGACAAATGGAGACCATTGCAGCTCATCCACCAGTGGGGTAAAAAGAGCAACCAAGAAAGTGGCAGCCTGCACGGCCACAGATGTGCTGGAGGAGCTAGAAGCTCTACCCATGGAGAAACTCCTGGAGAACCTTGCTAAGCCTAACAGGGGACAGGTACTTCTGCCCAACCTGGCAGCCACAAAGTGAACTCATTTAGGTAAAGATAACCACATGCACCTAACCAGCCTGCACCAGCCTGACATTTCTTCCTCCTAAGTAAAAAGCAATGGATGGATTGAACTTAGAGTCTCAGCTCAGTTTTCTATTTTGACTACCTACACCCCAAGATACTCTTTTAAAAAGTGTTGTTTTCAGATCCCTTTGAAGTTCATAAAGGGCCTGTTCATTTTCATTCAGATGTTTTATTACATAAATGTTACTGTTTTCTTTTGATTTATGCTCCCACTACACTGCACCTCTACAAACAACAATGCCACGGACTGTCAGCTGCTTTTACATGCTGTGAACATGAGTAGGTTTGATCAGAGTTTCAATTATCAAAGAAAAGACAAACTGAGCAAAAAGAAGGAAAAAAAGACCAACTTCTTCCCAACTGACAAGAAAAATACTCGTCATGTTTTCATAATAAAGGATCAGGCTCCCCATTTATGACAGCTTGGACCAATAATGTATGTTACACTGATGCTACTGTAGAGACAGGGTCAACATCTCTATTTAAATATAATTAATATACAAAACACAATAAAAGTTATACATGAATTATTCATTATTTTTACTATTGATAAAATTCATGTATACTAATCAAAGTTATACATGAGTAACGACATTATTAATAATGATTAATAATAATAATTCTAATGCCAACATGATGACTGTTCATAGCTCCTGCTTTGAAATACTGAACTTAAACATTGACCTGATGAAAGATCACAATTCACAGTGGCCCACTGTCAGAATCATTCTGAATATAAACTCATCGAGTTAATCTGAACCTTTCTCAAATGTGCTGTGAATAAATGCTGCTGCAAGCCACTGTGGGAAAGCTGTGTTATTATCATGGAAACATCTGTGACACATTCACAGAGGACGAGGACACAAAGGGACGACACACAGAGGCTGTGTTAAAGTCAAAAATCCAAATCTTTAGTCCTAAACAGGCAGTGGTTACAAACAGGAAGACGAGCAGTCCAGTAAACAGTCTACAGGGTCAAACATACAGAGAATTCAAACAGCTATTAAAAACAAATAACTGGACACTGAAAAACTTCAGCGATGTGTGAGGCACCAAAGGGAAGCAGCTGAGTATATTCAATGAATTATCTTCAAATACAAAGACAGAAACTCCTACAGGCAGCATGCAAACTGAGCAGGATACACAAAGATCAGAGATTACAAAAGAAATCAGAAAAGGATTTCAAACTTACTGAGAGCAAGGCCTCTGTTACAAATCTGTCTAATAGAAAAACATGCTGTACAGATACAATACGCTCAGTGTTCATGGTCATTTAAAAACTGGCTCTACCTGAACCACTTCAATATTTTATGAAGTCACTGAGTCGACGATTTCTACAGTTTGTTTCCTTCATTGCAGTTAGAGTGCGGCTGGTAAGGATGAAAACACACACAGAGCGTAAATTGTCTTTGTTAGTAACAAACGTCAGCAAAGAAAAGACAAAACACACAAACACTCTCATGATATTCATGAATCATCAGAAAGCATCCAAACATTCTGCTCGTGGACTTTTACAGTCTTATTTGCACTCGCTCATCTTCATAATCATCCTGATCAATACATGACAGGGGAGGCTTTGAGGTAGGCGGGGCTCTCTGCTGATGTCAGCATGAAAGGCAGGACCAGCGTCTGCCACATGTTGGTGAAACATCACAGTACACTGGCGTGGTTTCTTTTCCAGATGTTGGACGTTTGACACTTCAACGTTGAGGCCAACAAGAAGACACAGTTTTGGGTTGGGTTGCTGCAGGGTTTCTAACTGAGCAAAAGCAGAAGCACACAGACCAACAGGGATCAGATGCTGAGTGTTAGAGGAACATCTGTGCTGATCACTGAATGCTGCTGTGGTCTCTTGTTGAAGTTGGCTGGTGGGACAGTCTAATAGTGATATCCTGCCCATCGGAGGAACACTTTTAAAAACACATGCAATACTTTGTTTGTATTACAGTCACAGTTTATGTTATTTTTGTCCTTTAAAAGTGTTGCTGTACTATAAAGTCCTATAATTTGAGGCTAAAATGGCTCAGAGAGTCTCTCTCTCAGAGGATCTCCTTTGAAAGTGGAGACGGCTTTATCCGCTGATCCACGTCACTTTACCTGGATGTTTTCTTTGAAGCTGGATGAAGACTCCTCTCCCTCACTCCTGCTGCAGCTGTGTGGTCCAGTTGGCCTCTGAGGTCACAGTCAACATCTGTAGCAGAAGAGGGGAAATAAAAGTCCAGGTTACCAAAACTGGGAGCTTTTCCAAAATAGAGCGTAACTGGACTTTTTCAGCCTTACAGGCAGATAGTCGTCTGAAGCTGCAGCTTTTTCTTTTTAGCTTTTTCCAATCTCTGCTCTCGGCTTTCTTTGAGAACATGTCTGCTTTCTTGGCATGGGTCTGTCTGCTGTTGGTGAAGAGACTAAATCCACATACTCGCTACTAAGATCTCCTCAAGTAGTCTCAACCAGATTACAGTTTAAGAGTAAATGTCTCCTGAGAGTTTCACCTTGGGGAGATGCTGTCTTGCTAACATGCAATCATGAGCATTAATCTATGAGGTGAAAAAGTAATTTTAAAAGCTCCAGCCACAAGTTTTATTTCATCTGTGTTTTGGTCAGAGTCCCATCAGACCTCCAGAATGGTGTCAGAGTGTTTTCTATCCACATGATGAGCACAGGCCTCAGGTCCAGACCTCCACGGGCACCATAGCCTCTTTGGAGCTAATAGGTGCAAGAAGGTTTTGTTGGGATAGGAACTGAAGAGGAAACTGACGAGGAAGGTAAGGATCTTCTTCAGCTCCTCCGAGCCGGGACCTCTTTGTGTAGGCCAGCATTGGCCAGGCAGCCCTCCAGCATCGCTGGATGGCCGACAGTGGAAAACCTGGAGGAGTAGGAGAGAAACAGCAGCTTGGAGCATGTCTTTATACTGTTTAGTCTTTAGAGCCACAGACTTTCTTTTAATGTCATTGTTCAGGATCTATGACTGATTATGTATTTATTGTATTCCTCCATGACTGTGTGACAGCAAGTGGAAAAAACCAGCTTCACCTTTGTTGATATGCTTGTAATTTTAATATTGATTAAATGGCCCATGAAATAATAGAAAGCTCATATATGAAAATGTATTTTAAGAAGTAAAATGTTAATCTGAGTACAAAGGAGTACACTCACCTTCTGGTAGATGGAGGTGTAGCAAGCGCTGGTGAACATCCAGGCCTCCTCGTAGAACTGATCACTGATTGGATCCAAAACATCGATGGAGGATCTGTGTAAGCGCTGAGGATCGTCCTGATGGACAGAACAGAAGGAGAGTGAGACAAGTGAAGATATATTAAACAACACTGTGACATGAACTGAGCCACACACAGTTTGATTCACAGGTGATTGACACATTATTTGACCACGAGCAATCTTTTCTGGTTTGACGCCGTCTTTGTAGCCAGAAACCAGCTCTCTCCTCGGCTTCCTCCACTACACGCTTCCCCCACGCCAGTCTCCTCCGTCACTATAAAGGGGAGAGTCATGAGCTCCATCACCCTCACCTGTGCCGTCCAATGTCCCGCCACCAGCCTCCACTGCAGCAGGCCAGAGACCACACACTGCAAAAACCCACCTCCTTAATACTAGAAAAATACACTTATTTTTGGTGAAGATTTGCTTAAAACAAGTGAAATTATCTGCCCATGGGGTAAGTGTTTTTTTCTTAATAAGATTTCTTGAAATAAGAACAATATCTAGATTTAAATAAAGCTAAAAATAAGTCTTTTACACTCATTCCAGGCAACAAATCAGAACAATTGAAACTTAAAATAAGCTTTAACCACTGATTGTAGGCCACAAATAAAGATAATAAAGCTAAAAATAAGTCTTTTACACTTATTCCAGGCAACCAATCATGACTTGAAACCTAAAATAAGCTTTAACCACTTGTTCTAAGTAAAATGTCGGCATAAAACACATTTTCTAACAAACAAATCAAGGCAAATAATCTAAAAACTAGTACATTAAGTTGAGCCCTCGAAAGTCCACACAAAACCTTGGTTCCGTGGCTGCTCTATTTACAATGACTACAGGAGCTGCCCAAGGGCTTGTGGAAGGTTCAATGATGTTGTCCTTCAACATTTGTTGCACTTGTTCTTCAATCACACGTTTCTTAGCAGGTGACGTGCGATAGGGTGGGAGTTTGACAGGTGTTGCATTGCCAGTCTCTATGGCGTGCTCAGTGAGAGCCGTTTGACCAAGTTGACCATCAAACAAGGAGCTAAACTTGCTGAGCAGATTTAGTAAAGCATCCTTGTTGTTCTCTGAGAGACTTGCTTCAGACAGTTTGGCTGTTAAGTCTGAGCGAACCAAGTCCAAAGACATCAGTGTTCCAGGTGAATGTGAGTAATCATTTTGAAGGTCCTCTTCATTGTCTGCGAGTGGGCAGGGGATGTCCTCAATGTAGACTGTTCTAGTGGGAATGTGAATAGAAACAGAAGCTCTTGCCATAAAATCCATTCCCAGAATGAAAGGAGAGGACAAATCTGGTATTATGGCAAAACGCTGGTAAAAGTTCTTGTTCATGAATCCAATATTGAGCCAAATAACACCAACAGGAATACAGGGAGCATTATTGGCGAGGTTAACTGCAGGACCATTCCACTCACTTGTGTTTCTAGGGTAAGAGTCATTTACTTGAATGAGATCTCGTACAGCCGAGAGGAAAGCACCCGTGTCGAGGGTAGCATCCACAGATGAAGCATTGAAGTTCACTTTCGTTCTTAGTGGGGTATTCCAGTGGACTTGTGAAAAATTGTCTTCCAAGTGTCCAAGACTGTGTCCACCCTGTAGTGAATCGGGCGTGTGAGGCTCCGTTAGTAACTGGGGGAAGGTTGGCCTCTGTGAAATGTCCCCCCCGTAGTTTCCCGACTGCCTGTATTGTGGCTGGGATGTGGTGCTGCTTAATTCCACCTTTTCATGGCCAGGGTCAGAGGGGCCAGGTGCTGGCAATGGCTGGACTGGGCCATGCCTAGCGGTGTTCGAGGCTCGTTGTGGCAAATGAGGTTGGGTGTTACAGTTTGGGCAGGTGCGTGTAGTGAACCCTGGCTGAGAGCATTTGAAGCAGTAAGGTTCAGGCTTATAGTTGTCTTTGCTACATAAAGCAGGCTGTGGTCTTTGTGGTCCAAGCACTGAGTGAAGCTCATGAGCGCGTAGCAGCAGGTCCATTACAGAAGTGACATTAGCGCCATACAGGGCAACTCTGTATTTTTCGAGAGCATGTTTACTAATTAGGTCAATTCTGTCTTTTTCAGGTGGGGGGCTCTTCAGTTTGTCAAACTCACTCAACACGTGGGCGACAAAGGTTGGGAGCGGCTCATCCTGAGCCTGAACACGATCCAAAATTCCTCTCAGGATGCGTTCTTGGTTGTCGGAGGGCAGAAAAACTGTCTTAAACAGTTGACAGAATTGAGCCCATGATGTGATGTGGGAGCTCAGTGCCTTGAACCATTTCCCGGGCTCTTTTGCAAGAAAGTGTGGCAGTTCATTTGGCAATTGCCCATCAGTTAGGTTCAATGAGGCTTTGTATGTGCCAACTGCATTTAACCAGTCCTCAGGTTGCACTTTTCCGTCCCCAGCATACACAGGAGGCTCCAGCTTTGCGTGATGTAAAGCTGCCGCAATCACTCTGGAAGTGCTGCTGAGTTCAAGTGAGTGAGATGGGAGGAAAGGATTTGTAGGTTGAAATGGGTTGCTGGGCAGGAACGGATTGGTACTGTTGGTGGGTTCAGTTTTGTCCATCACATGAACATGAGGTGTCGATGTGGCCATTGGGAAAACAGGAGACTGTGAGACTGCAGGAGGGGGAGAGTTCCCCGTTGTGAGTTGGTCCCACTGCCTTAGTAAACTCTGCTGTATGTTCAGTGAGTCACGTAAACAATCACTAAGCTTATTCACCTCAGTTCTTAACTCCACCACTTGTTGGCTAAGGCTAGGAGTCACATTTTCAACTATCTGGCACATAGACATGGAACTTACGTCTGGGCAGTGTGCCATTGCGATTTCAAAAAAATTAAGCCGCTCCAGGGCACAGCGCAGTTATTGATATAGCAGTAAAAGAGTCAGTTAGGTCAGACTAGAAAGACAAAACTGCAAAATTGCGTTCAAGATTAAATTTAGAAAAACCACATATAAAATTTCGCCCAACAACTGAAATTAGACTGGAGTGATCAGAACCATGTTATTACAATAGCATGTCTGCAACACTAGAGCTCAATGCAAGATTAGTTTTAAGTCGTTTCGTTATACTGAGTCGAAGACCAGCACCAACGGTTGTAGTTGGCCAAGCTATCACTTACATGTGCTACAGTCAGTCTCAGCAGAGGGAAAGGGGAATGAAAAGTCAGCAGAAATGTTCATGTCCAGGCTCTCCACAGAAGAATTAATCCTTAGAAGACGAAACCAACAACAAATAACAAATCCACGGAGTCCATTCGCGTCGCGGAGTCAGCTTCTCTCTTTTTCTTTCTCCCAAGCGGAGCAGCGGCACACCACGGTATCCAGAAATTAGTTGGGTCTAGGGCTGAACGATTATGGAAAATAATCTAATTGCGATTTTTTGCCCCAATATTGCGATTGCGATGCGATATGCGATTATTTTTTAAGGTCTTTGTCTTCTGTATTATTAAACAAAGACAAGCAATACATCATATAGTATGGCCAATACTATATTACATTAATTTTAAACTGTTCTTTCCTGGAAGACAGACCTCTGTTATGATGACATGAGGTGATGCATGAATTGATGACTGACATTTTTATTTAACTTCTTCAATCACAACAGTATATTTGAACATACACAATAGTTTATTTTTAGCTTACAAACATCTGAGCATAAAGTGCTGACAAGGAACCCTGGTGTAAACATTAAAATGAAAGTCAGTACAATGTGCAGATTGCAGAAATATACATTAAAAAAAATCAGTGGCTTTACCACACTCAGTTTTTCGACATCTGTGAACTACTAGACAGTCATTAAATTAAAAAATAATATTAAATAAATAAAACTAATAAATAAAAAATACACACATCTTACTGATCTCTGCAGTCAGTAACATTACACATAAAGTGCAAACATAATAGCAATTGTATAAACACACACACAAACACGCCTTTAAAATTTAAAGGCGTGAAATTGGACGGTCTAGCCAATCAGAAGGCTAGTTCTGATTAGCGTCACCGCTGTCTCGGTGGAGTTTAATAAACTCGGCCGTCTGCTTCTTGCTATCTAAAATATAACCAGACACTGGTGTAAATTCTCGACTGTCTCATACTTCTGTTTAATAAGTTTTCTGTTTGACGTTTAGTCAGCTGTGTGAAAAACAAGGAGGAACCCACCCGGGGGATTAATAAAGTTTTATTTTATCTAATCTAATAACTTTAATCTCAGCCAAACCGATTTAGGGTTACTGATGCGGCCGAGAGCGGCACAACTCCCGGCACATCATTTTCAGATCACCGCGGAGTTTCGCTGCTCGGGTTAAACGTAATATATAAGTCACTTAGACAACCTAAAAATGTTATTGTTGGGCTTTTTTCAGTGTTTTGTTTGTTCGTGAGTAAATCGGTTTGGCTGAGATTAAAGTTATTAGATTAGATAAAATAAAACTTTATTAATCCCCCGGGTGGGTTCCTCCTTGGTTTTCACACAGCTGACTAAACGTCAAACAGAAAACTTATTAAACAGAAGTATGAGACAGTCGAGAATTTACACCAGTGTCTGGTTATATTTTAGATAGCAAGAAGCAGACGGCCGAGTTTATTAAACTCCACCGAGACAGCGGTGACGCTAATCAGAACTAGCCTTCTGATTCAGAAGGCTAGACCGTCCAATTTCACGCCTTTAAACTTTAAAGGCGTGTTTGTGTGTGTGTTTATACAATTGCTATTATGTTTGCACTTTATGTGTAATGTTACTGACTGCAGAGATCAGTAAGATGTGTGTATTTTTTATTTATTAGTTTTATTTATTTAATATTATTTTTTAATTGAATGACTGTCTAGTAGTTCACAGATGTCGAAAAACTGAGTGTGGTAAAGCCACTGATTTTGTTTATGTATATTTCTGCAATCTGCACATTGTACTGACTTTCATTTTAATGTTTACACCAGGGTTCCTTGTCAGCACTTTATGCTCAGATGTTTGTAAGCTAAAAATAAACTATTGTGTATGTTCAAATATACTGTTGTGATTGAAGAAGTTAAATAAAAATGTCAGTCATCAATTCATGCATCACCTCATGTCATCATAACAGAGGTCTGTCTTCCAGGAAAGAACAGTTTAAAATTAATGTAATATAGTATTGGCCATACTATATGATGTATTGCTTGTCTTTGTTTAATAATACAGAAGACAAAGACCTTAAAAAATAATCGCATATCGCATCGCAATCGCAATATTGGGGCAAAAAATCGCAATTAGATTATTTTCCATAATCGTTCAGCCCTAAAGATTAGTATGAGTAATTTTAAAACTTAGTAGCGGCCGCCATTGCTGGAAACTGGAGTTTGGCTGGGCTGCGCTATGAATTCTGGGATATGGTAGTAATTTGGACAGCCTTCGGCGCGTCGCTGTGACGTAATCGGTCTACAAATGCGGCCTCAGGAGGATGCAGCCCATGAATTTGGACATGTCCAGAGTATAATCGCAGCCTTTGCGGTTAGAAAATTGCACTTGATCATGTCGCGATATTATCGCAAATGCGATATATCGTTCAGCCCTAGTTGGGTCCCACCTGAGCTGAGGCTGCGGCCATGGCTGGAGAAAACGTCCGAGCGTCCACAAAACTGGGGGGATTTCCGAGACAGTTCACGTGCAAGAAGAGAAGAATCCTCGGCGGGATGCAAAAATCGTCTGAAGTCCAAGGGGAAAAAGTTCGGGCGCCTGTTGTAACGTGCAGTGGAGATGAAGCCAGCCGCAGGGGTGTGCAGGTGGGTAGCGAATGAGCAACAGCTTCTGACTTTCCAAAAAGTACTCATTTATTTACAATATCATAAATAAAAGTGCTACCTCTACCACACATTACTAAAGAGCACACTAGTCCGCGTACACACGGGAGCATCCATTACAGGAGGAGTGCGAAGAAGAACAAAAAGGGGGTGACACCAGTCGTGAGACAGGAGGCGCCGCCATGTGGTGATACACTGCATTACAATAGCAACTGTTACAATATAAATATTGTTCTGAGAGGCTTTTTGTTGGTTGAGTCTGAAATTGATTGTATGTACAATTCATATCCTTATAAAACGGCAGAAATATGGTGTTTTATTAATAAACTTACATTTATGGATATAAAATAGCTAAAAGTATTAACATGCCTCAGAGAAATCACTAATAACACTAAGGGCTGGACGGATTTGATTTGCATTCTTCAAGAAGAGTGTGGTGTCATCAGCTAGCTGGCTGATGATGAGCTCCTTATCAGCTGTGCTGATTCCTTGTATAACAGGTCAAATCTCGGGGTGGAGTCTTAATCATTTTAATTGAGCTATTGCCATTCGTGTACAAGGTTTTGAAAGCTTTACAGAAAAATGCCAAATTTTTCCAAAGAGTGGAAAATAAATTGATGTTCAATTGTATCAAAAGCCTTTTAAAAATCCAGGAAGAGAATGAAGCTATAGTCAGATACCAAATCAGAGTAATCAAGTAGATCTAAAACCAGTCTCATGTTCTTAGAAAGGTGTCTGTTTCTCATAAAGCCTGATTGTGTCTCATCGATAATTGTGTCCAAGAACTCTTTCATTCTGTTAGCAAGTACTAAAGCCATAATCTCATAGTCATCATTGAGCAGACAGATGGGTCTCCAATTATCAATAAGAAGTAAGTCTTTGTTTGGCTTTGGAATAAGTGTTATGAGACCCTGAGTAAGAGTAGGAGGGAGGATGTTATTCTCTACACTTCCTATGAAAAGCTGCAGTAAGAACGGAGCCAGGAGATTAGAAAATGATTCATAAAACTCTGCAGTTAAACCATCTGTGCCGGGAGATTTGTTGGCCTTAAGTGCAGAAATAGGATTACAAACGTCCTCCACAGTCAGAGGGCTGTCACAGTGACTTCTATCTTCCACAACAATAGTTTTTAGGTTTTTAATATTATTGAGAAACAGCGTTGAGACATATATATATATATATTCTACTTTTCTAAATGATTGACTATTTCAATGGAGAACCTAAATGACACGGACCCGTGTTTGTTATTACATATCTCTATTTTGAATGTGACAAGTCTATCATTGCCTGTTATTCATAGGTATTAACAGAGTTTTTGGCCTTTTTTTCCTCTATAACAGTTAATTGACTCTTTACAGTGGCCTGCTATGGTTAATAATAACATGTTCAGTCATGAGTGAAATCAAAGCTTTTCTTCACTTTAGCATTTAACATTCCCAACAATATAATGTGATACCTTAATTAAAACACAGCTAATAAAACACAATTTTCTTAATGCAAACATCAGTGACTCAACATTAGCAACCAAAGGGTTCAGTCTGCAGCTCACACTCATGTGAAGCTACAGCCTCCCCCTTTAGTCTCTGTCATCCTTCTGCTCCTGCAACAGCAAAGCAAGACAAAACCTCCACCCTTCTTCTACAGGCTGGGTGAATTGTTGTGGACATTCACTAATCCTAAAGTCGGCACCGTTTTTGTCTCAGTATCAAGTCAGTTAAACTTTTAGTCGTCAGTCCGTCACAGTCCAGTCACATGCATACATCCACACACATTCATACCAGATATTGCTGATAATGGAGTCTCACGCGCAGCCTATTCGAGCCTTCATCACCAGCAAGATGACGTCATCATTTTAAAGGAAAACAGCTCCTTGTTTTTGGACTGGATTGACTCGCTGCAATCCTTTTAGGCTCAGGACCTCTCATGTGATCAATGTCACATATAAGTGAATTTCTCCCAAGCCCATTATAATCATGGAGAAAAACACTTTGCGACTGTTTCCAGTAAGAATATTTTATAGCGCTTTAAAGTTCAACCTCTCAGGTCTAGATTAAAGAGCTGATTTGTTAAATCGGGAACTCACAAAATACCAAAATATCACCACCGGTGGATCACACCTCTCAGATGTTCTTATCTCAGTGCACTGTAACAAAAGCACAAACAAACGCAACCAATAAAATACTAATAAAGTAACAAATACTGGGGCCCATTGCAAACATGTCCAAGCATAAAACCATCTTTCTCTCTCTTAGAGAAAGAAAACAATCCAAACCTCACTGATAAAATCAACCTAGTGTCAAGCAAAACCCAAAAATCAACCAAAACTTCACCAGAAAGTTTTCCTCCCTCCCAGGACAATATTGTGCAGGAATACAGGCACCGTAACTCCTTTTGCACTGACAAAAACATGTTGGATTTACTTGATTCAATAGTGGACACTGGTTGCACACAAAGGTTTTGCTTTGGCAGAAACTTAAACAACTGAGTTAAATCAACACAACCTTTTCATATTCAGTAAAGCTGCATGTTGTGTTCATAAAACACGATTGAAACATGTTCAGATGGAGTAAGTTGAGCTCCTGGAACATTTTAATCCTTCAATTGAAATTGAATGGGTCTACAACAACTACCATCCTCCTATCTCTATCCTGGTTGCAGCAGGGCTGGGAAATAACCCTGAAGTGATAGGTTACCAGGCAGGGTACACCCTGGACAGCTCACCAGTCTATCAGATAGAAACACACAGCCGTTTACATTCATGGATAATTTAGCCCAGGACCTTCTTACTGTGGAGCAACAGCACTAACCAGCATGCCAACAATGGAGGAAATACAGGAAAGCTATGATTTCCTGTATTTGAGGCAGAATTATGACGACTGTTTGGTAGCTGTTATTGTCTCTCTCTCTCTCTTCATGTGTGTTTCTCTGGTGAAACAATAGTTTTGTGTTAATGTTAGGGCTGCACGATTTTGCATAAAATGAGAATCACGATTTTTTGGCTTAGAATTGAGATCATGATTCTCTCATAACAATAAATAAACATAAAAACAACAAATGTCTCACGTTTTGTTGTTGCAGCAAAATGTTGTAGTGCTTGAAATTCCGTCTCCACCGTTGCTCGACGCTGCGTGTACAGAGCAGGTAGTGCAACAATAGAAAAATAGTTGCGGGACGGCACTGTGTAGCGTTTGTCTAGGGTGTTGATCGTTTTCCTAAATCGCTCGTTTTGCACAGAGTTGATGGGAGCCATATCTTTGGTCAGGTGATAAGTAATAGCCTCCGTAATGTCTTTGTGCCTGCGGGAGTTCGACGGGTATAGGGAAGCGCTGTATAAGGTTCCCGTTATTGATGTTTGGGTGGTTGACCGGGACGGATTTTCTCCTGTCACTTTCTCGTCATCCCTGACGTGCTCTCCGTTGTTGTTTCCCTGCTAATTTTAGCATCACACGGCACAGCTTCTGTATCACGTGGTATAAGGCTCCGCCCTTGTCATTTGTTGAGCAGGAAGAGTGAGCGCTTGTTTTTATGCAGAGTACGTCCCGGATCAAAATGTGAAGTTTTACAAATCACCACTCCTGTTATTCATGATGATTTCAATAACATCACATAATAACATGTAACATCCTGTAAGCACAGTCTGCCTGTGTCTTTTCTCTGCAAATGAACATTTTCAGCCAATATAGGTAATATATCAACATGGCTGCCGTGACTAAGTTAGGAATATTTATAATGTCATTTCCAAAACTTGCATCTGATCTGCAATTTGTAGCAGATCTGCTGACTGTCACAGAGCAGCTGGAGCAGTCTCAAATGTAGGTCAGTCCACTGCTGCCACCTGTGGCCAAGTGCCATAGCTAATGCTGGATGAACTCGTGACACATCTGCACCTGTTTCTATGAACACATTGAGCAGAGTCTGAGTGGCTGCACTTACACTGGTGCATTCAAACATATTGAAAGATGCCAGCGATGTGGATTGTCAAGACTCAAACCAACCATTGAGCAAAGACAGCAGGATCACTTGTTTCTGTTTGTTATACAGCCAGATTTACTCGTGACACACATGTGCAGCTGCTTTATCACCTATTCTGAATTTGTTTCAAGCACAATACATTTGTTACACATGTTGGGATATTGTGTTTGTTTTAAATGTTATATACCTGTGTGGTATGTGACTTGTGTTGCCATGACGCCAGGTCTCTCTTGGAAATGAGATTTTTAATCTCAATGAGATTTTTTTTTTTTACCTGGATAAATAAAGGACTAATTCGTAACTTTCAGTGTTTTCCGGTCTTCCAAAAGAAGAAAACGCTTCAACTACATGACATGCAGTTGTGTATTTGTTTTCACCTTATCATACACTTGAAGTTTTACAAATCACCACTTCTTTAGTGAATATCATTTCAGTCTCAGACAATCTCGTTTCTCTTACAGAGGTTGAATGCACCTTCTGCGGATGGCGGTACCACACAGTGTGCGTGGACTTCCCCTGCACAGAAGGCAACTACAAATGCTGTGAATGCTAAATAAACAGAAACAAATGATCCCTGTTGTCTTTGCTTGATGATTGGTTTGAGTCTTGACAATTCACATTGCTGGCGTTACATCTTTCAATGGCAGCAATGGCAGGTATCAGTGCTCAAACCTTTTGTGTTTGTTTCCAACAAGTTGCCCACCTCGGGAAACAAAAATGTGTTCTTTTACTTGTCAGATGAACATATGAGACACTTTGACTCTTCAGTGCAGTGTGGAGCCTAACAAAGATCTGTTTTGTGTCCCAGCTGATCAGCAGGAGGAGGAGAGTCTGACGGAGCAGCAGAGGAACATTTTCAGCTACTTGGATTCAGCTCAGCCACTACAGAGGAAACAATGAGCTCAACACAGAAGGTGACAGACAGAGCAGGACCATATGACCAAAGATATTTATCACCATATACATTTGAACATTTGCCATAACGATGTAGCTGACGATAGAATTGACACCAGACAAAATACTTTACAGCTGCACAACTTTATTAAAAACCCATCAATGTATTTTCACTGAAACAAGCAGCTGTTGTTTATGTGCATTAAAGTTATATAAAAATGTAACAGTGCAAATGCAAATTCCTCGCTGACAGTTTAACCAAAAGGCTTTTCCAGTGGAAACTGGCCGACACATCCTGAGCATAACCATGTATAATATCCACTAAACTTCAGAAGAGGTTATACAGTCGTGGCCAAAAGGTTTGAGAATTGCATAAATATTGGAACCTGGAGAAGTTGCTGCTTAAGTTTTTATAATAGCATTTTGCCTGCACTCCAGAATGTTATGAGGAGTGATCAGATGAACTGCATCGTCCTTCTTTGCCATGAAAACGAACTTAATCCCCAAAAAGCCTTACCACTGCATTTCATTGCTGTCATCAAAGGACCTGCTGAGACCATTTCAGTGATCGTCTTCTTAACTCAGGTGAGAATGTTGGCGAGCACGAGGCTGGAGATCATCATGGCTGTATCCCGATTCAGGTTCTGCAGCTTTAAAGTCCTCAAGGGCCGCGTACTCAAAGACCGCTAAGGCCGAAGTGCTGACTTCTGCTAAATGGGTCAAACTGGGCAGAAAGTCTACAAACACATAACATCCTTATAGAATATGATGTAACACTATAGATCAACTTACCTCAGAATATATAAAGCATATAAACAGTTACAGCAATGTGATGCAACAAACACAGCAGCTACTGATCCAAAATACTCAAAGCTTCATAGAACTGAAACAAACTTATTTTTAGCTCCATTCTGCTGCTGATACATACTTTAGGTTTCTGAACATTAAACTTGTTGCTGCCTTTCATAGTGTGTAACTTGAAGGCCCTGAGTAATTTCTCCCACACTGGAAACACTGGGATGATCACATTATTTGAACATTACCTAATAAGACTGATTCAGCACAGACAGTTATGTTAAACTTTCCTAGCAGTCCTTCACAAACAGGGAACAGTCTGTCTATTCTCTCCATCTGTCAGCTGCTGCTGGCTCTTCCTCCTCCTCTTCCTCACACACTGCTGAGTTTGTCCTGGTGGATCATCAGGGCTGCAAAGCCTCACAGATGATGTGCAGCAGTGGGTCCCTCAGTCTGTCCTCACTCTGGACACTTGCAGTCGTCACACATGGAAATCAAATGTGTGATAAGCTGCAGGATTCAAACACAAGTGTAACTTATAAACACATGTTCATACTTTTATTCCACAATCAGAGAGAAAGAAACAGAGAGAGAGTGCAGGACAGACAGACAGGTGACAGTCTCAGGTGTACACACTGCTACACAACAGCACCAGAGAAGCAGGATTTAGTGTTTGTGTTATTACGAGTGTAAACAAGAAGAGTTCCAGATGGTGCAGTGGACACATGTGTGACTGCTGTGATTAAAGCATCTTTCTTTCAGCTTAACGAGTGAACCGTCAGCTCGTTCAAACACACGTTAAAGTGCGTTTGGCTCGACACCACCGAACAGAGGCAGCAATATAACACAGCTAACATTAACAGTGCAGTGAATCCTGCTTGTGCCGTGATATTCAGGACTGCAAACCGAGCAGCATCACTAACTTTCAGCTTGTTGTGTTTGTGGATATATGACTGACTTTAATTATCCACAAAATCATCACATTCTCTGTCAGATTAAGGTCGACTATTGAACGGCGTATATTTTAAAGGCTTTAAAACCAAGTTAACGCTGAAAGTACAAACATCACTAATGTCACATAACTCTGCCGACAAGGCATAGCTATGGCTATGAAATGCTCTTTGTGTATCGCTTCTTCATTATGAAAGATGTCATTAATGCACTAGTAATGTCTCATCTGGAGTATTGTTCAATCATTTGGTCAGCAGCTAATAAGACAGATCTTAACAGACTTCAGTTAGTCCAGAATAAGGCGTCCAGATTAGTGTGAAGATGTTCATACTATACTAATATTGATAAAATGCATAATAAACTTTCTTGGCTTCCTGTACAGGCTAAAATATTCTATGGCTTACTTGTAGTTCTAAAGAAAGCAATTCTGTTAAACACACCACATTTATTCTGCTCAGCTGCAGTATCCAGATGAAATACATCATCATATTACACAGTTTTCAACAAGCTGCAATTTAGTAAATGCTCGAGTTAAAAGTAACGTTTTGTAAAACTGTTACATTTAGAGCAACTTTTAAGTGGAATAAGTTGCCTTAAAAAATTAGAGAATTATTCAAAACTTCAATGAACACTTAAAAGCCGATTTACAGAGCTTTTAGTTGTTGTAAATATTGTAAGACACGATTTGTTTTTGAAATTTGTGTAATGTGCCTCAATGTTATTGATATTATTATTATTGATTGCTTATATTTTAACAATTGTGAAACCTCACTGTGGATGTAAGAGTGAAATTATGTGGATATCTTGAATTCACTTTATTGTGTAATATTTTATGTGAGTATTTGACGGACGACGAGCAACATCTGTTGTGGAAGCTAACGGGGTTCCTTTAGAATAAACAAACATAGGATTTATTATCACTGAATAATTATGTATAAATCTATACAAATTATAGAAATATGTAATAGGAAACAACAAAATAATCTAAATTATAAAATTATGTGTGTGTGTGTGTGTGTGTGTGTGTGTGTGTGTGTGTGTGTGTGTGTGTGTGTGTGTGTGTGTGTGTACAAACAGGAGGGATGGGCATGAGTTTAGTGTTTGAACAGTCATGAATTATCTTTAACAGCAGGTTGGATGTGCCTTCAGAGATGGAGACGAGGCGAGCCTGAGGACAGCTAGGGCCAACCTTTCCCGTGGCATCAGAGAGGCTAAGAGACAGTACTCCAGGAAAATATCTCATCACTTCAAAGACAGCAGAGACTCACGGAGCCTGTGGCGGGGCATTCAGACCATCACAGATTACAAGCCCCCACCACAGACCTGTGATAGCACTATCCCCCTGCTGAACGAGCTGAACACTTTCTTTGCTCGCTTTGAAGTCCAAAACAGCACCACTGCACAGAAGACCCCACCCCCTCCTGGTGACCAGGTGATGACTCTGTCACCGGACAGCGTGAGGAGATCCCTCAGCAGGATCAATGCACGTAAAGCTCCGGGTCCTGACAACATTCCTGGTCGTGTACTGAGAGACTGTGCAGTGGAACTCACTGATGTCTTCACAGACATCTTCAACATATCACTCATCCAGGCTGTCGTCCCCACATGTTTTAAAGCCACCACAATCATTCCGGTTCCAAAAAAGTCATCTCCCTCCTGCTTTAATGACTACCGTCCTGTTGCACTTACTCCCATCCTGATGAAGTGCTTCGAACGACTAGTCATGCAACACATCAAGACTGTCCTGCCCCCCTCCCTGGATCCCTTCCAGTTTGCGTATCGGCCCAACCGCTCAACCGATGATGCCATCTCCACTGCACTCCACTCGGCACTCACACACCTGGACAAAAATGACTCATATGTTCGAATGCTGTTCATAGATTTCAGTTCAGCATTCAACACCATAATCCCCCAACAGCTCATTCAAAAACTGGTCCAGCTGGGGCTCAACACCTCACTGTGCAACTGGCTGTTGGATTTCCTCACCGGAAGACCTCAAGCAGTACGGGTTGGCAGTAATACATCCAGCACCATCATTTTAAACACGGGGGCCCCGCAGGGATGTGTGCTGAGCCCCCTCCTCTTCACTCTGCTGACCCATGACTGCACTCCATCATACAGCTCCAACCTCTTCATCAAGTTTGCGGACGACACAACAGTGGTGGGTCTCATTAGCAACAGGGATGAGACCGACTACAGAAGTGAGGTGAGACGCCTGGCCACGTGGTGTGCTGACAACAATCTCTCTCTGAATGTGGAGAAGACGAAGGAGATTGTTGTGGACTTCAGGAGAATGCACACCCAACATGCTCCTCTGACCATTGACGGAGCGTCTGTGGAGAGAGTGAGCAGCACCAAGTTCTTGGGTGTGCACATCACAGAGGATCTCTCCTGGACGTACAACACCACAGCACTGGCCAAGAAATCACAGCAGCGTCTCTTCTTTCTCCGCAAACTAAGAAGAGCAGGAGCACCAGCCCCCATCATGTACACTTTCTACAGAGGCACCATCGAGAGCATCCTGTCGAGCTGCATCACTGTGTGGTTTGGAGCCTGCAATGCGTCCTGTCATAGAACCCTCCAACGCATAGTGAGAGCTGCAGAGAGGATCATTGGTGTCTCTCTCCCCTCCCTCCAGGACATTTACAGCACCCGTCTCACTAAAAAAGCCCTTTGCATAGCGGCTGATCCCACGCACCCAATGCAAAGCTTCTTCAAGCTGCTGCCGTCGGGGAGGAGACTGCGGAGTCTCCAGGCCAGGACCAGCAGGCTGAAGGACAGCTTCATCCATCAGGCTGTCAGGAAGCTTAACTCCCTCCCGATTCTGCCCCCTCTCCCCTCTCTCCTCCACGGTCTCACTGAACTCTGTCACACACACACAAACACACACACTCTCTGACTCACTCACTGGCCTGCACCAGTTACCAGTCACTTTGTGGAGCATTGGACTGCCATTACCTCATAAGACTTTGTTGTTACACTTTCTCTTACCGTACATTACTAAATCTCCATTTGCACTATTTGCCTATTTGCACTACTCTGCCTGGTTTACACTCAATGTCACTTACCCATTATATTGTATATTGTATAGCTTTCTTGTTATATGTAAAATTGTATTTATTTAAATTTTTACTTTTTAATTATTTTACTTGCATTTTTAATCACTTTTATATTTAAATATATTTAAATGTTCATTTGCTATTTATCTAGGGATTGAGAGTAACGCAATTTCTATTCTCTGTATGTCCTGTACATGTGGCAGAATCGACAAATAAAGTTGACTTTGACTTTGACTTTGACTTTGATGCGTTAGAACTACCAGCAGGTGGGGATAAGAGACCTTTAAGGTGTTTGGTGCCACGCTCCACCTTCAGGTTTAAAACTAGTGTTAATGGAGTTTGAAGGTTGAGTTTGTTCCACGACTGCATTTCACTCACTGCCTCTGTTTGTATCTCTGTCACTGCAGGACCAACATGGAGCCAGAAGTCAGCGCTCTCAGGAGGCCGACAAACCTCACAGAAGAAAGGGAGAGAAAAAACACACCTGTGACGAGTGTGGGATGGAGTTTACTGTGAGGGCTTCACTAAAACAGCATCAGGTCATCCACACTGGAGAGAGACCGTTCAGCTGTGACTTGTGTGGAAAGTCTTTTTCCTGGAAGGGTTACCTAAAAAGACACCAACTCATCCACAGTGGAGTTAAAGCGTACAGCTGTGATCAGTGTGGCAGAGCTTTTACTCAAAGTAGCAACTTACAGAAGCATCTAGTTACCCACTCTGGAATTAAGCCATACAGCTGTGATCAGTGTGGCAGAGCTTTTACTCAAAGTAGCCACTTACAGAGTCATCTAGTTACCCACTCTGGAATTAAGCCATACAGCTGTGATCAGTGTGGCAGAGCTTTTACTCACAGTAGCAGCTTACAGAGTCATCTAGTTACCCACTCTGGAATTAAGCCATACAGCTGTGATCAGTGTGGGAAGGGTTTTACTGTGAGGGCTAAACTAAAACGGCATCAGGTCATCCACACTGGAGAGAGACCGTTCAGCTGTGACTTGTGTGGGAAGGGTTTTACTCTGAAAGCTTCACTAAAACAGCATCAGGTCAGCCACACTGGAGAGAGACCGTTCAGCTGTGACTTGTGTGGAAAGTCTTTTTCCTTCAAGCCTTCCCTAAAACAACACCAACTCATCCACAGTGGAGTTAAAGCGTACAGCTGTGATCAGTGTGGCAGAGCTTTTACTCACAGTAGCAGCTTACAGAGACATCTAGTTACCCACTCTGGAATTAAGCCATACAGCTGTGATCAGTGTGGCAGAGCTTTTACTCACAGTAACAGCTTACAGAGTCATCTAGTTACCCACTCTGGAATTAAGGCATACAGCTGTGACATCTGTGGAAAAACTTTCAGCCAGAGAGGGAGCCGAAATACACACCTACGCATTCACACCAGACATGATGTGTACTGCTGTGAACAGTGTGGCAAATACTTTACAACAGACGCACACTTACAACAACACATGTTTACCCACACTGAGGAGAGACCTTATCAATGTGACCTGTGTGAGAAGACTTTTAAATCTCCACGTTACCTGAGCCTACACCAAGAGATCCACACCAGAAAGAGACTCTACAAGTGCAGCTACTGTGAGGTATGTATTTATATTGTTATCTTGTCATTTTAGCCTGACTGTTTGGAACAACTCTGCTCATTAAACTGTGTTAGCATGTTAGCAATTCTACTGCATGGAAAAGCAGCTCTGAGTGATTATTCAGATTTTCCTTTCAGTTATGATTTTAGTATTACTGTAGTATTATGGTGGTAGTATTGTAGTTATTGCAGCCCAGTAAACTGAGTGTGTTAACTGAAACAGTCAAATGTAGTTGGACGTCTGCAGAGATGCTGTTTATTTCAGGCGACGTTCAGGATACAAATGTTGAAGGACTGACTTACACTGTCTTTGTGTCTTTGTTTAGAAGCAGAGCGACACAGATGGATCCAGTTCTCAACCCTGTCATCACTGTGGTGGTGGGAAAGACTTTCATTGTGACCTCTGTGGAAAAACTTTCAGTTGGCAAAAGACCCTAAAAAGACATCAACGTAGACACACTGGAGACAAACGGAAATACTGCAAAGAATGTGGGAGAAGCTTCACCACACCAAGTGATTTAAAACAACATGAACTGATTCACAGTGGGGTTAAAAAGCACCTCTGTGATCAGTGTGGGTCATCCTTCACCACTGCAGGTCAGCTTAAATCACACAAACGAGTCCACACAGGAGAGAAACCACACAAGTGCAGACACTGTGAGAGAAGCTTCTCACAGTCAGGTCATCGTAACATTCATGAACGTACACACATGGAAGGAAACTACAGCTGTGACCAGTGTGACAAGAGCTTCAGGAATCTCAGTTCATACTCTGCACACAAACGATCCCACGTTACTAATAAACTGTTTCACTGTTACCAATGTGCCCAAACATTCACCTCATTGTCTGCTCTGTGCAAACATCAGCGCGATCACTCAGGGCTGAAATCACTCCTATCACTGGATCACAGTGAATCTGAAGACACAGAAAGATCCTCTGGTTTCTGTGTCAGACTCAAAAAGCTTGAGATCAGGCTCCACAGAGTTCAGATAGAATCATTTAAACTTGTGTTGAACTGAACTGGTTGCTGGGCTGAACTTCTACATAATACAGATCTACATGGGATCTTCTTTTCTGTTTTTTACTGAGTCAGTTTTGTCCTTTTTTCTCTGTCCTGATTTTGCTCGTCTGTAAATGATTGAAACTCAGTCAAATAGTTCATTGTTCTCCAGCAAAACGTTTTGGAAACTCATGTTTAACCTTTAAAACTCTGACATGTTTTAGCACACAAGGCTTCATCGGGGAGTTCACTCATGATTGGACCATGAGAACAAAGGTTTTTAATTCTTTCAAAGAGAGTCTTGGAGATGTTTGATGTTTCTGTTTTTCTGAAACCACCTGAAAGAAAAACTATTTTTCTTGCTTTATGTAGTGTGGAAGTTTTTAATGTTTCTTGATCTGTGATGTTCTTGAATGTGTTCACGTGAAGATGGTACAAATAAACTGTCCTTTCAGCTTTAGCTCCTAATTTATTCATTATTTATGGATGTAGCACAGCAGCCGTCTCTTGATTAACACATGGAGGGCTCGGGATCTGATGGTGTCGTCTCCCTAATTTGCCCACTCAGTAAATCTCACTCATGGCCAAGAAATTGAAATAAACCTTGTTTCCCTGCTGGATAGTGATCCACTGTAACTCTGCTCCTCCTTCCTGTTTAGGATTTCTGTGGCTGAAGTAAAATTCCCTCCATCCATCACTTATCCCAGCTAACCCAAAGTGAAATAAAGTTTTGCTCGTCTTAAAAAAGCATTACAATAATGGGCATTACCAATGCAAACTGAATGATACAGAAGATGAAAGAAGAGACTTTGATCAGTTAATAAAGCTCATGATCTTGATTTATTGTGGCTGCTACACAGATACTTCTGGGTCACTTTTCTCAGTTAGGAACCTTCCTCACCAAACTGACTGTTGGACCACACCCCTGGTTTTATGAGAAATTATTTCAGCCATGATTTCTCTTCCTGTATTTCAGAGTAAAGACTGAAGTGACAAATGGAAGCATGTTTAAAAAACACAATGTGAGAGAGACGTTGAGGTCCTTAGAAGTTACCCTGGGTTTTTCTGTCACCCTGCTAGATGTTACACACCTTGTTATTGGACTGATTTCTACTGCTGGGCCCTATTTCAAGAAGCCGGTTTAGAAAACCCAGAGTGAAAAACGATACTCAGGGTTGAGTAACCCCGAACTGTCCAACTCGGAATATTCGGTTTCAGAAAGGCTGATAACAATTAGTTCAATCAACGCGGAGTTGCTTTAACCCCAAGTTAAGTGCGCGCACGAGGATACATAAAGCCCTGATTAGTGGAGTAGTGGAGCACAGATTAAGCAAGTCACCATGGAGACGGAGGGAAAGAAGGCGCGGTCAATGTATTTTACAGCGCTTGAGGCTGAAATTCTGATGGCAGCATATGCCGATAACATGCGGAATTTTGCGGAAAAAAAGTAACACAGCCACAGCTGCAAAAGAAAGGGAGCATGCATGGCAAAACATAGCCGACAGAGTCAATGCGTGAGTGTTAATTTAAACATTGATCTAGGGATTTCCACCCATTTAACACGTCATTTTATTATATTTTATTTTATTTTTTATTTTATACATTTTATTTTGTGATGTGATGTGAGAGCAGGTGCAACCCAACAGGCCCCAAACGTTCCTAGCAGCAAGTAAAAATGAAATATAAAAATATAGTCCAAACAGGTAAGGTGTAATTGTATTACGAGCCATAGTGCTTGGTCTGTTTGTCCCATGTAAATCAATTGCAGTTAGAGGCTACATTAATTTTCTTTCTGTGAGCACTTATTGCAATTATCTGAGCACATTACAAGTACATATTTGCTTAATCTGTATGCTCAAATGTACCCATTATAGCCACTAGAAAAAAAGCAGAGGCCCGAAAAACAGGTGGGGGTCCTCCACCACCACCACTCACAGAGGCTGAGTAGTTGGCTTCCACATTTGTGATAATGTTGGCATCACATATGATCTTCACAGTGCAGAGAACACAAATTAGCATCCATTACTATAATGAAATAATTAGTTAGTTTGAAATGCTACAGGGAACTATGTACCTGTACATTAATGCTGTGGAAAGACTTCCTGTTCACATAGTCTCCTTCATTTACTGAAGGAGCAATGATTGGAATGTGAGTGCCATCTATACACGCCTGGGAACCGTGAAAATAAATGTAAAATTTAAGTAGTAGTTCAAGTATCACCACATCATGTATTAAGTTTTGTTCATCCTGATACCTGCAATTTTGTGGAATCCCTCTTTGATAAATCTTGTGGGTCTATGACCGGGGAACACCACAAACGAGTACAGGAGACGTTTCAGTGCAACTGTAACATTCCTGACTGCCCGACAGACGGTAGCCTTGGAAACGTGCTCAGCGTCATCAATATTATACAGAAAGCTCCCGTTTGCAAAAAAATGCAATACAAATAATATGTACAGAACTGAGAGAATGTCCACAATGTGTCACATGAGCAATATTAGGCCTGAGGATGTTATTCAAATAAATTATAGATTGTGCTGAAAAACGGTAACGTTCACACAGAAAATCATCAGGAAATGGTAAAATGTCCAAACGCGCTCTGATCACTCTCTCCCGGCGGAGAGCTCTGCGGAGAATTTGGGCTTCAACATCTACTGGCTCTTCAAGGAAGGGGCACGCCATGTCTGACACTTCCTACAGTCAGGTTTCCGACAAAGAGGCGGAGAAAGTCAGGGTTAGTTGGAGTAAACCTGCTGGGGAGCAGGTTAGCTTCACGGAGTGTCATAGTAACTCAGTCAGAATTAATCTAAACTCGCTTTGTGAAACCGAAAACCCAGAGTTTTCGTTAACTCAGGGTATACTTACTCAGAGTTTGCACTAAACCGGCTTCTTGAAATAGGGCCCTGCAGTCTATCTGGGTCAGATATAAACCAAGTTTAGGTGGAGTTTATTTTCCTTGTGCTGACTTTTTACAGTCAGTTACAATAACTCGTACTGCTACTAGCTAGCATGACGGAGTTTCTATACAGCTGGGTGGTGCTGTGATGTTACTGATAGTGAACTTTATTTTAGTAGAGTTTCCAACCGTCCCGTAAAAAACTGAATTGTTCTGTATTCAGAGAAAATATTACGCATTTCGTGTTGAGCTGAGAAGGAACACAGTTTGTCCCGGTGTTCTGTCAAAACATCCTACCGTAGCGTAAATTTATGGTCTTGTCTATAAATCCGTGCTACCTTATCAGAATATGCTACCTTACGTGGTTAATGGCTCCGTTGTATAGGTAGCGTGTTCAGATGGCCCAATGACACTATTAAAACATGCTTCCTGCTTGGATTTATATAGGTAGCATGTTCAGATGGCCCAATCACTTCAAAACTTTGAGTTATTTCGCTAGGACGTTAATAACATGCTTCCTGCTTGGATTTATTTAGGTAACATGTTCAGATGGCCAAATCACACTATTAAAACATGCTTCCTGCACACAATCATCTAATGTTGACAAAGAATACAAACACACATGGAGGGGGAAAGACAGCTGTTTTTATTTGAAGTTGTTCTGTGTTTTCCTTACATTTTTTGCATTTATATTCTTCGTTGCTCTCTTTATATTTTTCACATTCAAAATGTGCCCATCTTTGGCAAGATTCACACTGCACCTGGAAAGGAAAAATAAAACACTCATATTCTGTTTGGTGAATACTATTAGTCAACATTTTTATCATGATTGGCAAGTAATGATACTAAGACTTATGTGTTTCTTTTCTTTTGTTTTGCTTTACCATTTCAATCATGCTGCGGTCAGCATTAGCATCTAACATGGAGCAAACAATAAGATAAGATAAGATAACCTTTATTAGTCCCACACGTGGGAAATTTGTTTTGTCACAGCAGGAAGTGGACAGTGCAAAAGTTATGAAGCAAAAATTTGAATACGATAAGAATAAATACAGTACACAGCTGTACAGAATAGAATAAAAATAATATACTATATACAGTAGAATAAAATAGAATAAAAATATACAATAAGATAAAAATAGAATACAAATGCTATATACAACTGAGTAAAAATACAACGATGCCAGAAAAGATTATTGCACTTAGTGTTATTGCACATGTGTGGATTGTGTGTTTGTTCAGGTAAAGTCTTTGTTGTGGAGGCTGACAGCAGTGGGGAGGAAAGACCTGCGAAATCTCTCCGTCCCACACCGTGGGTGCCGCAGTCTCCCACTGAAGGAGCTGCTCAGTGCTGTCACAGTCTGCTGCATGGGGTGGGAGATGTTGTCCAACAGGGATGACAGCTTAGCCACCATTCTCCTGTCACTCACCACCTCCACTGGGTCCAGAGGGCATCCTAGAACAGAGCTGGCCCTTCGGATCACCCTGTTCAGTCTCTTCCTGTCCCCAGCAGAGATGCTGCCGCCCCAGCAGACCACACCATAAAAGATAGCAGAAGCCACCACAGAGTCATAGAAGGTCTTCAGGAGTGGGCCCTCCACTCCAAACGACCTGAGTCTCCGCAGCAAGTACAGCCTGCTCTGCCCTTTCCTGTAGAGGGCGTCTGAGTTATGATTCCAGTTAAGTCTATTGTTCAGATGAACACCAAGGTACCTGTAGCTGTCCACAGCCTCAATGTCCATACCCTGGATGTTCAGTGGTTGCAGTGGAGAATGCTTGTGCCTGCGGAAGTCTACCACCAGTTCCTTGGTTTTACTGGCGTTGATCTGGAGGTAGTTCAGCTGGCACCAGTCCACAAAGTCTTGGGTCAGACCTCTGTACTCCTTGTCTTCCCCATCAGTGATGAGGCCGACTATTGCAGAGTCATCAGAGAACTTCTGCAGGAAGCACTGGGTGGAGTTGTGGGAGAAGTCTGCAGTGTAGATGGTGAAGAGGAACGGAGCCAGAACCATTCCCTGTGGGGCCCCCGTACTGCAGACGACCCTGTCCGACACACAGCCCTGAGTCCTCACATACTGTGGTCGGTCGGTGAGGTAGTCCAAAATCCAGGTAGTGAGGTGATGGTCCACTCCAGAGTTCTCCAGCTTGTCCTTCAGAACCGAGGGAAGAATGGTGTTGAAGGCACTGGAGAAATCAAAGAACATGATTCTCACAGTGCTTCCAGCGGTCTCCAGGTGAGCGAGGGAACGATGTAGGAGGTGAATAACGGCATCATCCGCTCCAATGCCAGGCTGGTAGGCAAACTGAAGTGGGTCCAGTGATGAGCTTGTTAGGCGCCGAAGCTGAGCCAGGACCAACCGCTCCAGGGTCTTCATCAGGTGGGATGTCAGAGCCACCGGCCTATAGCTGTTGAGGTCCTTGGGGCGTGAAGTCTTTGGCACTGGAACAACACAGGAGGTTTTCCAGAGCTGTGGGACTCTTCCCAACCTCAGGCTCAGGTTGAAGAGGTGCTCCATCACCCCACACAGTTGGTCCGCGCAGGACCTGACGACCCTCGAGCTGATGCCATCTGGACCCGCTGCCTTCTTGCCATTAATCCTCCTCAGTTCCCTCCTAACCTGGGTGGTTGAGAGAGACAGGCTGGAGCCTTGTGTTGAGTGTGTATTAGATGCTGCAGTTGGGGGTGGGGGGGAGTGAGCAGGGTGAATAGAAGAGGTGTGAAGTGTCTGAGGTGTCAGAGGTGGAACAGCAGCAGTGGGGGTGGGTGAGTCTGCAGCCGATGTTGCAGACTGCCTCATGGCTGAATCAAATCTGTTGAAGAAATGATTCAGTTCATTTGCCCATCTCACATCCCTCCCAGGCAGAGAGTTCTGCTGTTTGTGGCCCGAGATGGTTCTGAGGCCTCTCCAGACTTCACCAACGTTGTTTTGCTGAAGCTGTTTCTCCATCTTCTGCCTGTAGCTGTCCTTCCCATTCCTTATCAGTCCCCTCAACTCTCTCTGCACCCTTTTCAAATCAAATCAAATCAAATCACTTTTATTGTCACATCACATGTGCAGGCACACTGGCACAGCACATGCGAGTGAAATTCTTGTGTGCGAGCCCCACAAGCAACAGAGATATGCAAAACACAACAACACAAGTGAGCAAAATACAAGAATGGCTAATCTGAAACTAATAAATATATGTACAATATATAATAGTGTATGCATTCCTGGATGTGTATACTAAATATTATCCTACGTGTGTGTGTGTGTGTGTATACACATTTTTACAAATTAAATAGTAAAAAAAAAAAAAAAAAAAATAAAAAAATAAAATAAAATATAAATAAAATAAAATATATAAAAATATACAGAGTTGAATATGTGCAAAACAAGTGGCATTTATATACAGTGTGGAGTGCATAGTGTTGAAGTTCCAGTAGTGAAGCTGAGGTGTCTATGACGTGTTCAGCAGTCTGATGGCCTGATGGAAGAAGCTGTCTCTCAGTCTGCTGGTACGGGACCGGATGCTGCAGAACCTCCTTCCTGATGGAAGCAGTCTGAACAGTTTATGGCTGGGGTGACTGGAGTCCTTGATGATCCTCCCCGCTTTCCTCAGGCACCGCTTCCTGTAGATGTCTTGGAGGGAGGGAAGCTCACCTCCAATTATCTGTTCAGAGCACCGCACTACTCGCTGGAGAGCTTTGCGGTTGTAGGCGGTGCTGTTGCCATACCAGGTGGTGATGCATCCAGTGAGGATGCTCTCAATGGCACAGTGATAGAAGGTCCTATCACTCCTCCTTGTCTTTGGATTTGAAGGCCCTCCTCTTCTGCTTGAGGACAGCTTTAATTTCTGGGGTAATCCAAGGTTTGTTGTTGGAGAAACACCGTACAGTCCTGGTAGGTACGGTGTTATCCACACAGAAATTAATATAGTCAGTAATGCATGTAGTAAGGCCGTCGATGTCCTCTCCGTGGTCGTCACAGATCACCTCCCACACAGTCGACTCAAAACAGTCCTTAAGAGCCTCCTCGCTCTCCTCTGACCATCTCTGCACTGTGCGGGTGGCTGGTGGCTCCCTGCGCACTAAGGGCTCATACACAGGGACAAGGTGCAATGCAGTTATCCTCAGCGTTCCCTGAAACACATTCATAGTTAGGTTTTAATCAAACATTATTTATTGAATAATTAAAAAGTAATTGTACATGTTTCCCAAATATACTTCATGGAAAATTAGTCTCCTGAATTTTTTATTTAGGGAGATAGGCCTCCATACCTTGGAGGGCCTGAGATGTCCCCAGAGAGGTGGCGTCTGATACCCAACCTGACATATAGACACAGACATACAGGCACACACATCCATTCCCACCATCATGCTCTCATATGCACTTCACACTCAACCGACGTGGAGACAGACATAAAGCTGAAATACTGATTCAACGTTCTCCAAAAGTTGATTCTGTTCATCTGTTCGTAGCGTTTTGTGGGAGAAACGTTTCGTCTCTCATCCAGGTGACTCCTTCAGTCTCACCTGACTGCAGGTTTCAATCTTATAAACAGGACATTTACATAATGACTGAAACCAGCCCACTGAAGGAACAATGGGCTGGGAGGTCAGTTCCTTAATCTTAATTATGCAAATTCTCATGACCATTGATCAACAACCACTGATCAATGGTCATGAGTACCATTCCCAGCGAGCTGGGGAATGGCTGCAATCACAGCATTGTAAGATGGTGACAGATGTACCCTTAGGCCCCCTCCTCGTTTCAGAGATGGTCTTTCCCTTTTCACTAAATGGCCTACTTGACTCCACCCTCAAACCAGCGTTCCTCCAGGATGTTACATCCTCATCATTGAAAAAGTGTCCACTGGCCTGTAGGTGTAAATAGACTGCAGAGTCCTGGCCTGACGAGGTGGCTCTTCTGTGTTGTAGCCAGAGGTTGTTTGGTTTCCCCGATGTATAAATCCTGGCAATCCTCCTGCACTTAACAACGTACACTATGTTACTCTGTTTGTGTCGGGGGACCCGATCCTTGGGGTAGACCAGTTTTTGGTGCAGCGTGTTTTTGGGTTTAAAAGCCACAGAGACCCGGTGTTTAGAAAAAATGCATCTCAACTGCTCCGATACTCCTGACACGTACGGGATCACTACAGGTTTTCTCTTAGGCAGCGGTTGTCCTTCTCACCTGGATCGGCTGGAGCTTTCTTTAGGCGCCTTTCCAGCTTTGACAAAAGTCCAGCTGGGACACACTTATGCTACGTCCAGATGAACAGAATCCACTTTTGGAGATTTACTTTCCTGGATGATTGAGAATGCATCAAGACGTTCCTCCTAAAGTGTTATTCAGTGTTGTGACAGTCAGCTGCTTCAGCTGCTGCTGGGATGGGCTGTGGCAAAGAGAACAGAGAAAATCAAAATCAGAGTTTTTCTCTGAATTAAAAGCAAGGAAACAACAATATATTCTACATGGTGAAACTGATGGTTTATGGTGTTTGGGTCTGTTTTTCTGTATTCATGCAGATAAAGTGTAAACTCAGATGAATTATACCATCAAATGTTAAAGGAAAATATCAGGATGAGTGTCTGTGAGCTGAGAAGGACGTGAAGCGAGCAGTTTATCCCAGAGCTGAAGCTGCTCTGTGTGCAGAGATGAGCTCAGATTCCTGCTGTGATTGATCAATAGTCACAGAAATGTAGACTTGTAGTTATTACTGCAGTATGGTCACAGCAGATACTGATAAACATGTATTATGAGGATGGATGATCATGTTTCTCACTCTCTCCTTTAAATCTCAGTTTTTTTCTTCTTCACAGTTTATCTGTTAATTTATTAATGAATAACACTGAAAGAGTTTCTGTTATATTTCCCCTTGAACATCAGCTTATTAGGGCGGCATTAGGAAATAGCCCCCCTCCAAAGAATGAATAAATGAATGATGATAATAATAAAATGATTAAAAAGCAGAGCTCAGAGTGGTAGAATGGTCAAACACGGATCCACGGGTGGTTCAACTGCATTTGGTGACGTGACTAAAGCAAATCTTTCAAATAATCCCACCATCAACGGGATGTTGTCTCCTTTACTACGGTTACTTTACTTGGTCACCGTGTGAGTTTCTTTGAAATGAACCAAATTCTTTTATTTGTTGATTGTTGCATATTTAACCTCTACAGTCAGGAAAGGAGGAGATGAGGCCTCAACAATGTTGGGTTGTAGCTGTGGTTCAGGTTAGAGTGAGTGTCCATGGAATAAATGTAAGTCAGTGAACTGGAAACATGACTGTGTTCAAACTTTGTTTTCCTTTTTATAATGAGTCTAATCAAAGGTGGACAGAAGTATCTCCACTGTGACTTTTCTGTGTCACCATCAGAGCTTCTGCACAGTGTGGAGAAAGATCCAGAAGCAGAGCTGGACTGCAGACAGTCAGTCAGAGCAGCTGTGTACAAAGTAAGACTGAACATCTGTCTGCTGATGGACTCATTTCTGAAAACTGGACTTCTTGTGTTGTTCAGACACTGAAGAGTTTTCTTTCTCTTTAGTCTCATTGTTTTTCTTTCTTTCAGCAGATGTTGGTCTGCAGGAGGTTTTAGATGAACATAAGATCAGCCTGAGGAGGAGATGTGAACGTGTGACTGAAGGAAGTGAGGAAACAGGAAGTAGAACCCTCCTCAACAGGATCTACACTGACCTCTACATCACAGAGGGACAGAGTGAAGAGGTTCATACCCAACATGAGGTGAGGCAGCTGGAGACAGCTTCCAAGATGGACGCCCTCCATGACGCTCCAATCAGGTGCCAGGACATCTTTAAAGCCTTACCTGACCAACAGAGACCCATCAGAGTGGTTCTGACCAACGGCGTGGCTGGTGTTGGAAAAACCTTCTCAGTGCAGAAGTTCACTCTGGACTGGGCAGAGGGCTTGGAGAACCAACATGTCAGTGTGGTGGTTCTGCTTTCATTCAGGGAGCTGAACCTGATCAGAGATGAGCAGTACAGTCTTCTGGAGCTGCTCCATGTTTTCCATCCAACATTACAGAAGGTCACAGCAGAGAAGCTGGCTGTCTCTCAGCTTTTGTTCATCTTTGACGGCCTGGATGAAAGCAGACTTTCATTGGATTTCACCAACAGGAAGCTGCTGTCTGATGTCACACAGAAGTCATCAGTCAGCCAGCTGCTGACCAACCTCATCCAGGGAAATCTGCTTCTCTCGGCTCTTGTCTGGATAACTTCCCGACCCGCAGCAGCCAATCAGATCCCTCCTACATGTGTTGACAGGCTAACAGAAGTACGAGGCTTCACTGACGCCCAGAAGGAGGATTACTTCAGGAGGAGATTCAGTGATGAAGAGCTGTCCAGCAGAATCATCTCCCACATGAAGACATCCAGGAGCCTCCACATCATGTGTAGTATCCCAGTCTTCTGCTGGATCACTGCTACAGTTCTGGAGCACATGTTGACTACAGAGCAGAGAGGAGAGCTGCCCAAGACCCTGACTGACATGTACTCACACTTCCTGCTGCTTCAGACAAACAGGAAGAAGAACAAGTACCATGAGGGACACAAGACGAGTCCACAGGAGCTGACGGAGGCTGACAGGGAAGTTCTTCTGAAGCTGGGGAGGCTGGCGTTTGAACATCTGGAGAAACGAAACATCATGTTCTACCAAGAAGACCTGGAGCAGTGTGGTCTGGATGTGACAGAGGCCTCGATGTACTCAGGAGTTTGTACAGAGATCTTCAAAAGAGAGTGTGTGATCTTCCAGAAACCAGTCTACTGCTTTGTTCATCTGAGCATTCAGGAGTTTCTGGCTGCTGTCTACATGTTCCACTGTCACACCAGCAGGAAGACAGAGGTGCTGAAGATGTTTCTAAAATCAGAATCTTTAATCAAGATGATTTTCAGTCTTTTTGATAACAAAGATCTCCAATCACTTGATGTATTTCTGAGGAGAGTCATGGAGAAATCCCTCCAGAGTAAAAATGGCCACCTGGACCTGTTTGTTCGCTTCCTTCATGGCCTCTGTCTGGAGTCCAACCAGAGACTCTTAGTAGGTCTGCTGGGTCAGACAGAGATCAGTCCAGGAACCATCCAGAGAGTCATCAACAACCTGAAGGAGATGAACAGTGATAAAATCTCTCCTGACAGAAGCATCAACATCTTCCACTGTCTGATGGAGATGAACGACCTCTCATTATTTCAGGAGATCCAAGAGTTCCTGAAGTCAGAGAACAGATCAGAGAAGGAACTCTCTGAGATCCAGTGCTCAGCTCTGGCCTTCATGCTGCAGATGTCAGAGGAGGTTCTGGATGAGTTGGACCTGCTGAAGTACAAAACATCAGAGCGGGGACGACAGAGACTGATTCCAGCTGTGAGGAACTGCAGAAAGGCTGGGTGAGTCCAGATGTGATCACTAACATCATTGATCAGTGTAGGTTAGTAGTTTAATGTTGAAAATAAAATCAGATTGTAAGCACAAAGTGTTTGTGTCCGTACGCTGCAACCTTCCACACCATTCCTTTATTGTACAGACTCAGCAGCAGCTCCATGGATCCCAAATCCAAGAGTGGAGAACAGATTTGAAGTGTGTCACATCCATGCAGTCACAGCTGTTTCCACCATGTTTCCACTGATATTAATCCTGTTCAATGACACGTTTCATATCAGTGAATATGTTCTTTAGGACGTCCACTGACATGTTTAAGTGTCCTGCTGGAAATCACTCAAATCATCCATGAAATCCATGAAAAATCCTTTTAGTGTTTCTAACTTCACCCTCTGTCCTCACTCTCTCTCCATCCTCCTCACTGCTTCTTTCACTGATAATCACACAAACATCGTATTCAGCTACAAAATAACACAATAATATCATCTGATGATCATTATTATAAGAGCAGGATCCATATTTGATATCAGAGTAACACACTGCTTGGTTATGTGCAGTCATCATCAGTGACTGTGGGTCAAACAGAAGCTCTCTGATTGGTTGCTGACCTTGGTCACCTGTCCACTCTCACCTGTTTGTGTTTGCTCTCTCTTTGCTGTCTCCATCATCTCTCTCCTTTCTCTCCCTCTCTGTCTTTGTACGTCACTTAGGTCCAATGGAAACAGTGACATTTACAAACCAATCAAAGACAAACTGATCCATGTCAGGTTATAACAATATTCAAAGTGAATACAGGCTGCTGCTGGACACAGACAGGTAACATCATTGTGACTTGCTGTCACCTGGATCTGGACTCATAAACACTGAAGCCCTGAACAGGAATACAAATCATTTTCTGCCAACTAGCGACACAGCAGCAGATAATGGCTCAGAAAGCTAAAATGAGCCAATCATTTCTGTGTTTAGTTCCCCTGAAATCAGATCTGATATCAGCAGCTCTGAGTTCATTCATCATTATTGTCCAGTGATGAGATTTCTGCTCTGTTTGGTAACAGTCAGCAGGTTTTTCCTGCGTGTGGACGTCAACAGTCGTACCTGACAGCAGGTAGCAAACAGAGATCATCTTTCCAGCTGGAACTCTTCACTGAGCTGAACTCATTCAAAATGTTCTGGAGTCAAAACAGGAAACAGCCCAAATGTGTGTCTTCACTCTGACTCTGGATCAGATCTCAGTGACAGACTGTGGACATTATGGAAGCCTAAATGTGACACCATCTTCCCCATTCATCTGCAGATTAAAGCCAAACAAAGATTCTCATTAAAAGTCTGCAGGTCTGAGAGAGACTCAATCGTTGTGTCATGTCAAACACGGTAAGAGGAGCTGAAGCACAGATGTGAAGAGCAGATTCATCAGATTATGACCTCACTCTGTTTTGTCTTCATATACATTCAGTCTGTGTTTATAATGCAGATTTTCTGCTTTAATAATAACACATTTTATTTTTTCTATCATCACAGACTGACTCAGTGTGGACTCTCAGAGTCTCACAGTGAAGTTGTGGCCTCAGCTCTGAAGTCCAACCCCTCCCATCTGACAGAGCTGGACATTAGTAACATCAAGCTGCAGGATTCAGGTGTGAAGCTTCTGTGTGCTGGACTGGAGAGTCCAAACTGTCGACTGGAGACTCTGAGGTGAGTTCACTGACTGCGGCTGTTGTTGTTTTTCTATATTTCAGGTCTTTGATTGATGTTTGAAACTTTCTTTAGTTCCTACATGTTCAGGATGTGTCTGAAGACAAATGTGAAGAAGTTTGAGTGCTTTCAGAAATGTTGTCTTTCCAAACGACTGAACAACAGTTTTTCCTTTTGGCTCCAAACAGAAGTGACAGACTTGAGCAGGGTTCATTTAAAGGCTGACAGAAGTGGAGTGGTGACGGGGAGATGTTTGACAGGACAGTGTTTCAGCCTCCACAGGTTCATGTTGTGCTCCATCAGTCAGTGAAGATGAAGTCAGTGCTGATGAGGCTGTAGAGTGTGTGAGGGATGTGAATGAGGATGATGAAGATCTGATGATAGCAGATAAAAACAGGCTGCAGAGACTTTGAGCCATACAGGGCACACAGTGTGTGTACAGAACAGCTGAAATCATTATGGAGGCCTCACTGGAATATGGAAGCATCACAGTACAGCTTCAGTGAAGCTTTAAAGTCTCTGATATGAGATGAGAAATGAAGCAGCCAGAGCTTTTTCATGAGTGGAAATCCACTGTGACTGTGAGCTGCTGCTACAGCCTCCAGATTAGCCAGCAGCTCATCCTGCTCAACATTTTCTCACCAACTTTAATGGAAGTGTGATGTTTTCAGCTGGAGTGATGGTCAGGGTGGCCTCCCTCTCCTCTTCTTCTCCTCTTCCTCTTTCATTTGTAAAGCCACTTCTGCTGCTTTCATTCATTTGGAAGTCCTGTAGCTGAGTTTGGGAGAGACTAACAGCCTCGGCAGCAGAGGGGAGAAAGGCTGTAACACCACCACTTTACTCTGTTCTACCTGTCACATCATTTTATCAGGAAACAAATATGCTCATGTTTTTACTATGTTTGTCTTGAAGATGTAAGAAGATCACATGGTGCTTTTTATTATTGTGTTGGTTTGTTTCCTGTCTCTTGGATGGAGCCCAGCTGTGCGTGGCCCCTGGGCCTGTGGTCAGAGTGTGTGCTGGATAATCCGGCCCAGGATGAGGCCAAACTGACATGGGATGAAATGTCTGTCACATAATTGAGCTTAGTGTAGTTTCATTTCTGCACAATTTAAAAACAACCAAAACTTTGTTCTGTCTTTTCTATGTTATACTGTAGACTTTCTTTGATACTGTGTCCAAAAGGAGCAGCTTTTACTTTGAAGGGGAGCCGTCTCTGTTTCCTCTTCAGGTTGGATGATGGAAGCAAATGAGTGTGTGATGTTCTTTCAGTGTTGCACTTTGTAGACGCTCCCTGAGCACTGGTCTCACAGCCAGCTGCACATAGAGACCAGTGTTGTTAGTCCAGGTCAGAAGATGACTTGTTGGAATGAAAATGCGCTTGTAGTTTGTCTGCTTTAACCCTTTAAAGCCGGTCGGAGCGGGCACGCTCTGTTTTGAGTAACTCTTTTTAAATCCCGGTAACACTGCAACCACGTAAGCTAGCGCAATAATTTTTTTGCATATGAAACTGGAGGAGTTGTACTCACATCTTATGCCATCAGCTTGTCCTCAGTCACAGTTTCCTTCCACATAAAGCTTTGCAAAAACTGCATAAAAATCACTTGCAGCAACAAAAACATAATATTCCAGAAACACGCTTTGCCGATCCGATCAGCTATTTGTAACATTTCCTACGTCCATCAGCGCGAACTATCATATGTCCTCCATGTCCTGCCCAAAAGCGGGAGTGATGTCATTTTGTGGAAATGTAGTTTTTTACCATCAGGGCCTTATGAGCTTATACTGGTGTTTTTAAAAGTTATCTTTGACTTCATGACTTTCTGTGTCGTTTCTGGGATGCTTAGGACTCATATTGCACTGCTGGAAATAGTTTATTTTAATGCAAATGCTGTTTTTTTTGCAAATTTACATTATAATATTTATTTTCATTTTTCCTGCAGTATATGAAAATTGGTGTATTTCAAAAATAAAACTATTAAGACACTTAAAATAAATTTCCTGTGGTGGGAAACAATTTTGTGCAACTTTTTTGTATTTACAGTTTTGAGGGATAAGCCTCTTAAATTTCTCTAACTAGAAATATATGTTAAAAAAAAGTAAAACGATTTTAAATTATTTTGTAGTTTATTGCACTTTTTTGCAATGGATGTAATTACTAATATGTAATTGTATGTAATATGTAAATGTAATTGCACTTAATTCAGACATATTATTAAAATTTGGGATATAATGGTTGTATTGATGTATATCAACTTGAAATGCTCCCAAAAATGGCACCACAGCATGTAAACATATAATATAACCTCTAGCGGACTTGGTTCTATGGTAGGTCTTAAAGGGTTAATAATGTGACTGGAAAAAGGTGTTGGACTTCAAATATGTCCATTTCTTTCACACTTCACCTTTAAAAGTGAAGCCTTGTGGTTCCTGGAAGGAAAAACACGACTTTTTCAAGTCTTTGTCCTGTTTTTATGATAAATGTACGACTTTAATGTGAAACATTCAGAGTTTTTTCTCTTGTTGTGTTTGTTTGAAGCTGCTTCCTGTTGGCTTCAGCTGTTTGGAGTTTCCATTTTCTAAACTTCTACATTCTGAACCTTCTTCAGCTCTGAACAGATGATGAAACACTGAATGATTTCAAGCTCACACTTTGTCTAATAAACTTACATCTTTCATTTTTTATACAGATTGAGTGTCTGTGGTTTGTCAGAGATCAGCTGTGATTATCTGGCAGCAGCACTGAAGTCCAACCCCTGCCATCTGAGACTGCTGGAGCTGAGCCCTAACTACAAGCTGCAGGATTCAGGAGTGAAGCATCTGTGTGGTTTCCTGGAGAGTCCAGGATGTGGACTTGAAACTCTGAGGTCAGTCAGCATGTTTTAGTTGTGCTGAGATGAATACATAGCTGGACTGGCCATCGGGCATACCGGGCATTTGCCCGGTGGGCCGATGGTGATTTTTTGTTTTTTTGGGCCGATGGGGGTTTTTTTTTTTCATGTTTTTTCCGTAACGGTATAAACACTGCACATGTTTGTTTTTTTGTTTATTTATAAGGAACCCCATTAGCTTCCACAACAGTGGTTGCTAGTCTTCCTGGGGCCCAAACCATCAAATACCACCAAATAAAATGTTACACAATGAGTTGGATGCAAATTGTCCACATAATTTGGCTCTTAGATCCACAATAAGGTTTTACAATTCTGAAAATGTAAACATGTGAATATTAAAAATTATATAAAAAAGCAAAAAAACCAAACCAAAACACTCAAACAAAATACACAATTTCCATTACAAGTGACATTACCCTCTACAATTTTTACAAATACATTAAAAACGGCCTAAATAGGCTTTTAGGTGATTTTTAAAATTATGAATAGAAGCCAATTCTCTAATTGCATAAGGCAACTTATTCCACTGAAAAGATGCTTTAAATATAACAGAGTTTTTCAAAAAGTTACTTTTAACTCAAGGAGTTACTAAATTGTGGTTAGTTGAGAATCGTGTAGCATGATTATGTATTTCATCTGGATACTGCAACTGAGCATAAAAAAAGTGTGGTGTGTTTACCAGTATTGCTTTCTTTAAAAATACAAGTAAGCCATAGTATAATTTAGCTTGTACAGAAAGCCAAGAAAGTTTATCGTGCATTTTATCAATACTTGTATAGTATGAACACCTTAACACTAATCTGGCCGCCCTATTTTGGACTAACTGAAGTCTGTTCAGATCTGTCTTATTAGCTGCAGAACAAATGATTGAGCAGTACTCTAGATGAGATAATACTAGTGCATTAATGACATCTTTCATAATTGAAGAAGTGATGTAAAAAGAGCATTTCCTAGCTATAGCTATGCCCTGTCCCATTTTCTTAATAACAGAGTTGATGTGCTGAGACCATGAAAGGTGGTGGTTTATGGTAACACCAAGTAATTTAATCTGGGTGACCTGTTCTAATGCCGATCCAGCTATGGAAAGATTTAGTTGTGGGCTGTTGACTAAGCGTACTCTACTTCCTATTAACATGGATTTGGATTTAGTCACGTTTATAATCATGTTGTTTTTACTTATCCAATCAAACACGTTCAGCAAATCTAGTTGTAACACGCTTGTCAATTCAGAGTGGCTACTGGCTGAATAAAACATGGTGGAATCATCAGCATACATTACAAGATGAGATTTATCCAGGACATACGGCAAATCATTTGTAAAGACTGAGTAGAGAAGTGGACCGAAGCAGCTGCCTTGGGGTAGACCACAGTTCATTTCACAGCCCTCCGAGAAATAAACATTATAATAAACCTTTTGCCTTCTTCCAGACAGATAACTTTCCATCCAGCACAAAGCAGCTGGTGAAAATCCATAACATTTTAGTTTATCTATCAAAAGATCATGATTTATCAAATCAAATGCAGCACTAAAATCCAAAAATACCACCCCGGCCAAATTCCCATTATCCAGATATTTGTACCAGTTATCTGTCATGTGAATAAGAGCTGAACTGGTGGAATAACCAGGTTTGTAGGCATGTTGAAACTGAGTGAGTAACTGATTTTCTATTAGGTAACGTTGAATTTGTTCATAGACAATCCTCTCCATAATTTTACTTAGAACGGGGAGCAGACTAATAGATCTGCTATTGACACCATTAAAAACGTCATTCTTGTTTTTAGGGATGGGAATTATTTTCGATTCTTTCCACTGCAATGGAAATAAGCTGCATGCCAAAGATCTATTACATATGGGACATATAGGAAGGGACACAAACTTGGCTGCAAGTTTGAGCAGTTTACTGTCTATGTTATCAGAGCCGGAGGATGTATCGTCAGAAGTGATATCAATAAGCGCTCTACTATCTCCACATTCACTGCCTCAAACTTAAATTGGCATAGCTTATTATTCATGATAACATCCTGTATAAGACGACGTGATAAGGTGGGATCGCCTTTGCTCATATTAGATTTTAAATTTGTTATTTTATTGCTGTAATAATTCGCAAAATAATTGGCTATGTCCTTAGCTTTACTTATAAACCTACCACCCGTGTAGATGTGAGACATCACCATAGCAAGATCTCTACCCATTATATTATTTAAAACTTTCCACACCTTTTTGCTGTCCTTATTGGCCTCCTTGAGCTTAAGTTGATAATATTCTTTCTTCTTGCGCCTATTCAATTTAGTTACTTGATTTCTTAACTCGCGATATCTTGCCCACTCTTGTGGACTGATAGACTTATGTGCTTTTGCTTTTGCTATATTCCTTTCTGACATTGCAACCTTAAGTTCATTATCTAACCAAGGTGCGTAGTTCTTTTTAACAGTAAATCTTTTTAAGGGGGCATGTTTGTCAGCCAGGTAGCAAAAGTTTTCAATAAACATAGATAATGCCATATCAGGGTCACTCTCGAGGCAGATGTCAGTCCAGTGAATTTCTTTTACGTCATTAATATACTTATCTGCATTGAAATTTTTGTATGATCTATGAAAAATAATCTTTTGTGCAGTTTTCAGTGGTTTCATTTTCTTGGTCAAACCTACAAGATTATGGTCACTATAACCAACTGGAATAGAAACAACATTAGAGCAATGCTCAGGAACATTTGTATATATATGATCAATGCATAATGATGACCTATGACCTCCTGCGTTGACCGTGACCCGGGTGGGAATGGTGATCATCTGAGACAGGCAACAAGCCAACGCTGATGAACTTATCTTTTTCCTTAAAGAACAAGAAGGAGCTGACCAATTGATATTAAAGTCTCCTAATAAGAACATGTCTTTGTTTTCCTCAGTTACTCTTTCCAGCATTTCACAGATTCGTTTTACATACAACATATTACTACTTGGGGGTCTATAGCAGCAACCTGCTAATACAGGCCTGCCATAGAGCGGGTGTAACTGAACCCACACAATTTCCAGGTCGTTAAACATTAAGTCTGTACGTAGTTTGCTTGCCATCCATCCATCCATCCATCCATCCATTTTCATCCGCTTTGTCCGAGGCCGGGTCGCGGGGGCAGCAGCCTAAGCAAAGAGGCCCAGACCTCCCTCTCCCCAGCCACCTCCTCCAGCTTATCCGGGGGAATACCAAGGCGTTCCCAGGCCAGCCGAGAGATATAATCTCTCCAGCGTGTCCTGGGTCTGCCCTGGGGCCTCCTCCCGGTGGGACATGCCTGGAACACCTCACCCAGGAGGCGCCCAGGGGGCATCCTTGTCAGATGCCCGAACCACCTCAGCTGGCTCCTTTCGATGTGGAGCAGCAGCTGCTCTACTCTGAGCCCCTCCCGGATGGCCGAACTTCTCACCCTATCTCTAAGGGAGAGGCCAGCCACCCTTCGGAGGAAGCTCATTTCTGCCGCTTGTATCCGCGATCTCGTTCTTTCGGTCACTACCCACAGCTCGTGGCCATAGGTGAGGGTAGGGACGTAGATCGACCGGTAAATTGAGAGCTTCGCTTTTACACTCAGCTCCCTCTTCACCACGACGGACCGGTGCAGCGTCCGCATTACAGCAGCTGCAGCCCCAATCCGTCTGTCGATCTCCGGCTCCCTTCTCCCATCACTCGCGAACAAGACCCCGAGATACTTGAACTCCTCCACTTGGGGCAGGAACTCATCCCCGACCCGGAGTGGGCACTCCACCCTTTTCCGGCTGAGAACCATGGCCTCAGATTTGGAGGTGCTGATCCTCATTCCCGCTGCTTCACACTCGGCTGCGAACCGTTCCAGTGCGAGCTGGAGGCCCTCACCCAGCTCGCACTGGCAAGTTTGCTTGCCATATTATCATTAATGTATAGGGCTACGCCCCCTCCAAATCTGTTCCTGTCCTTCCTATACAACTTATAACCGTTTATTTCAAATTCATTATTCTCAAAGGCAGCATCTAAATGTGTCTCGGAAATAGCCAGCAAACTTATCTAACTAAGGGAGTTTTTCCTTCCCACTGTCGCCAAAGTGCTTGCTCATAGGGGGTCATATGATTGTTGGGTTTTTCTCTGTATCTATGAAGCGCCTTGAGGCGACTTTTGTTGTGATTTGGCGCTATATGAATAAAATTGAATTGAATTGAATTGAACTTATCGTATTTATTGACAACAGTGACTGAATTTCCTGAGTCTTATATTTAAGGCTACAAATATTAACATGAGCCACTGAAAAATCTTTAACGGAGAATCCGGGAATAAGTATAGGATCCGACATTTGCAGACCGATCGATCTCAACAGCAACACTGCACATGTGTCAAGGTCAAGGCCCGCGGGCCACATCCGGCCCGGCGTACATTTATATCCGGCCCGCGAGATCGTTTTATATAGATGTACTATTATTGTTATGCATGGCCCTGCGATATGAGGCGCTAATAATATACAAACTACAGATCCCATAATGCAGCGCTGCAGCCTCCTTGTTGAACGCTAAACTTCTGTTATTGCGAAGCTAACCGCTCACAATGGTGGAGAGAAAAGTTGATTCTGAAAGCAGAGCCTTTCAGCGCCAGTGGGTGACTGAATATATGTTTACAGACATTGCTGGTAAACCCGTGTGACTTAAAGAAGACACACGGGAAGAAGAAGAATCTGACATTTCAGCAGACTTTTTTCATCAGAGCAAAATCACAAATTGAAGCTGTTGTGAATGAAAATTTTATTGTAGCAGAGGAGCGAAATGAGCCCGGTACCACTCTGAAGAGCTGCATGATGAAGCTGTGCGACGTCTTGTGTCCAGACAAAATGCAGATTTTGGAAAATGTGAGCCTGAGCAGAAATACGATTGCTGATTGGGTTTGTGAGATGGCCACTGATTTAAGAACACAGTTGTGTGAAAGAAGCAAAAACTTTATTGCATACTCTCTTGCTGTGGATGAAAGTACAGACAAACTGAATTGCACAGGGGGCCAAACAGAAACACATGAAGCAGATTTTCCTGTTCTGGCCTTTTTTATAGCAGATAACCTTCAAAATATTCTGCAGTCCATCAAAAACTGAAGCAAACCATGAATCAACATGTGAACATGAGCTGATGCTGCTGAAGGGAAGCAAAGTTACAGAGGTTTGATTACAGACACAGCTGAGAGTTTGTAGTCTGTCATCATTTTAAAAGGTTTAAATTTCTTCAGTATTGAACAGCAGAAATGAGGCTTTGTTTTGGGACGCCGACAGCAGTGAACACAACAGAAGACTGGTGCGTAATAAGCAGTGAATGCAGGAAACAGATTTTTGAAGGTAAACTGTTCTTGAAGTACACTGAGAGAGAGAGAGAGCTGTGCAGGAAGTAAACGTCAAAGTCAGAGAGAATTCATGATGATGTTCATCAAACGTAAAGCATAGTTTGGATCTTCTTCTGCTGCTGGTTCAGTCAGTTTTGGTTGGAGACAGATGAAACCTGCAGCTTCAGGATCTGTGAGCTGTCCACTTTCAGCCCCGACGGCGTGTCCGTGTACGTGCCGTCGAGTGAACGATCCACGCTCTGTGTTTCCATCTTTGTGTGTTTAGCTGCTCTCATTTACTGTTTTATCTGTTTGCTTGTTGTTGAAATACTTTTGGGAGCTTTAACCTGAGATTCTGGCAAAATACATTTATATTAAAAATCGATTCAGGATTGAATGAATCAACATCGCTTTATTCAAATTAAAACCATTTAAATAGGAAAATCCATTTTTTTACAGCTGCCTCTAATGCTGGGTAATGTCAGCTGGTCCATGTGCAGCTGGCTGTGAGGCTCAGGGAGCGTCTACAAAGTGCAACACTGAAAGAACATCATCCATAAATATTGAGTAATAACTGGACTCTCATAGAGCGAGACTCAAATGCCTTTAAACATCAGCTTATCCTGCTGATCCAAATCCAACACCTAGTTTGTAAAAACATGTTTGTCAATCATTTTGTTTGGTTTCTGAGGAAAATGATTCAATAACTTGCTGCTAATACACAACATTTCATCATATTTCCTCATAACCGTTTTTTGTCTGACCATTTGAATCCCATTTGAATTTGCAACAAAGTAGAGTTGGGCGAGAGAACGATAACGATATGTATTGCGAAATAACTTTTTCTCGATACAAAAGTTAAACTATTGCGATAGACCTCATCTCTCTTGTCCACTTAAACAAAAAAAAAGAACAGCCAATCCAAAATAAGTAGCACAGAGCCGAGCCAATCACAGCCGCAGCGTCACTTCACGTGACTTGTTACGTACAGCACAAGTGCTAAGCCGTACATGTGTATTTGTTTGGGAAGCAGCCAGCTGCCGTGCCGCCCGGGTAATGGAAGAAATGAGTGTGCCGAGAGCGTGACCGAAGGTTACCGAAGAGAAAACAGATGATGGTTCCAATGCCGGAGAGATTGTCATACGGAAGAGCCATAGAAGTTCTGTAGTGTGAAGGTATTTCGGCTATTTCAAGTCTGACAAAAAACAGAGTACTGTAAATTTGTTTCGAAAGCAAGTCTGGAAATACAATAAACCGTTGCATGCTCAATCTCCAACTGGAAGCGCTAATTCGTCATTCGGCTTTTGTCAGACTAAAGTCACTGTTAAAACTATTTGAAAAGCTCAGCTATACAACAAGGAGAGATTGAGAATTTCCTTTTAGTTCTCAGTTTATATGATATTGACAAAAGTTAGTCAATTTTGTCTGTTCTTCTGTAAAACAAACTAAGATTTATTTTTAGAATTAATATTTTGTTTCTAAGTGGAATTGACAATTTAGTCTGTTTTGTTTGTTCTATCTTGAAACTTAAACGCTTTAGTGGCTGCCTTTTGTGTAGTTTGCAATATTTGCCTTTATTTATCTGAAAAAGTCTCATGTTCCTTAAGTACATCTACCCCGTTGAACTTATTTTGGGAAATAAATATTTAAATAAAAACAAGCTGCTGATTATTTCACATTTTACTTGTGAGCAACGGCACATTTAAATCTTACAAATATAATTATTTGGCTTATATCGTGATATATATCGTTGTCGCCTGCAATGAAATAAAAAAAACATATCGCGATACGAAAAAATCTTATATCGCCCAGCTCTGCAATAAAGGATCCACAGAGTTTGGTGACAATAATGACAGTAGATGTTTGTGTGAAAGTGCTGGAAGCAAATGAGTGTGTGATGTTCTTTCAGTGTTGCACTTTGTAGACGCTCCCTGAGCACTGCTCTCACAGCCAGCTGCACATAGAGACCAGTGTTGTTAGTCCAGGTCAGAAGATGACTTGTTGGAATGAAAATGAGCTTGTAGTTTGTCTGCTTTAATAATGTGACTGGAAAAAGGTGTTGGACTTCAAATATGTCCATTTCTTTCACACTTCACCTTTAAAAGTGAAGCCTTGTGGTTCCTGGAAGGAAAAACACGACTTTTTCAAGTCTTTGTCCTGTTTTTATGATAAATGTACGACTTTAATGTGAAACATTCAGAGTTTTTTCTCTTGTTGTGTTTGTTTGAAGCTGCTTCCTGTTGGCTTCAGCTGTTTGGAGTTTCCATTTTCTAAACTTCTACATTCTGAACCTTCTTCAGCTCTGAACAGATGATGAAACACTGAATGATTTCAAGCTCACACTTTGTCTAATAAACTTACATCTTTCATTCTTTATACAGATTGGAGCGCTGTGGTTTGTCAAAGATCAGCTGTGATTATCTAGCAGCAGCACTGAAGTCCAACCCCTCCCATCTGAGACAGCTGGACCTGAGTGACAACTACAAGCTGCAGGATTCAGGAGTGAAGCATCTGTGTGGTTTCCTGGAGAGTCCAGGATGTGGACTTGAAACTCTGGGGTCAGTCAGCATGTTTTTTTTTTTGTTTTTGTTTTTTTCTAAATGACATCAGAAACAGCAGTATGCGACATTACGTGATGGCAGAGCTTCAGTTCATCCTTTGTCTTTTTTTTTTTTTTTTTTTTTTTTAATAAATAGGACAGGGGGAATGAATGAGAGAAAGAGGGGGAGAGAAAGAAAGAAAACCAAAGGGGAGAAGAGACGGTGAGAAGGGGGGGGAAGAGAGAGAAAAAAAAAAAAAGAACTCCTGGGTCACCTGTATGGAGAAAAAAAAACAAACAAACAAAAAAAAACAAACAGAGGAGACAGCAAACAACAAAGAGCAACATAATAATAGAGAAAACAAAGCACCATCACAATAAACTAGCTAGTCATAGATATCAATATTTACTAAATAATAAACGATATTGTGCAGCACGTAAGATAGACAGCGCACAGTGTGCTTTGAGGTAGCAGCCAAGAAAGCTTTAGTCCGCGTCTGTGAATACCCATGTGTGCATACCTGTGTGGATCAGCATGCTTGCATTCCAAAGGTTTCTCCATGTAATGATCTGCTAGGGAGTGTGGGGGGGCCACAGCCCCGTCCTCCAGGGTGTGAAGCGGGTATGGAGGAGATCAAAACTCCAGACATCCAGAGGTCCCCAGAACACAAGAGACCATGGAAGACCAACAGAGGGGCAGCCGCGCCACTGCTCCAGTAAGAGCTGAGGAGAGTCCCAGATGAGGGCTCGCCCAGCAGCCGCGGAGCAGAAGTCAGGGGGAGTTGCAGTGACGCGCCCGTGAGCTCCGCCGGCCCCCAGCTGTGCCTGAGTGACCGAGCCCCAGGCCGAGAGGCCGGGGGCACCCCACCTCCAAAGGGGCCCGAGCGAGCCCCAGGCCCCAGGCCCCGACAAGCGGCCGCCAAGGAGTGAGCCGGTGTGTACCCGGACGCCCACCCCCAGACACAAAGAACCACCAACACACCGACACCTGAGGGAGTCCGCCACCGGCAGGGGAAGTGGTGGTGGGTGGAGATAGACCTCCAAACCTTGGAGGGCCTGAGGTGTCCCAAGAGAGGTGGCGTCTGATACCCAACCTGACATATAGACACAGACATACAGGCACACACAGACACAAACATCCATTCCCACCCTCATGCTCTCATATGCACTCACTCCACACTCAACCAACGTGGAGACAGACATAAAGAGACGCTGTACACACAATCACACTCCCCAAGCGTACTCTACAAACCGGGTCTAGGTACCCTTGCCCCTGGAGGGGGGAATTGCACCCAGACCCAGGTGGTGTTACCCTTTTCCCTGCGGTGGGGAGAGGCAGACCACCCCGACTCCGCAGCAGCAGGGAGGCCCCACACCCCAGACCGCAGTCGGACGGCCAACTCCTCCTACTAGCCCTCCCGCTCCAGCAGGCCGCAGAGAATGGGGGTGGGAGAAGACTCCAAACCTCCCTCCACCCGCTCAATGTAGTGTTGATGCATATGTGTTCTAAGGTGCAATTAAAACCCAGGAGGGCATGGAGCTACCTGCCAAGGAGCAGCAGGTAAGCGCATAGTCCCTCCTGCTAGCCCTCAATGACTAAGTGTATTTAAAATTGAGAGGTGGGCAACGACGTCAGGGGTGAGGTATACACCCTGATGGTAATTTGGACTCCGTGATTGTGCCCACCCCCAAGATCCTATATGTATGTGTAATGTATAGGAAAATCCATTTTTTTACACCCGCCTCTAATGCTGGGTAATGTCAGCTGGTCCATGTGCAGCTGGCTGTGAGGCTCAGGGAGCGTCTACAAAGTGCAACACTGAAAGAACATCATCCATAAATATTGAGTAATAACTGGACTCTCATACAGCGAGACTCAAATGCCTTTAAACATCAGCTTATCCTGCTGATCCAAGTCCAACACTGAGTTTGTAAAAACATGTTTGTCAATGATTTTGTTTGGTTTCTGAGGAAAATGATTCAATAACTTGCTGCTAATACACAACATTTCATCATATTTCCTCATAACCGTTTTTTGTCTGACCATTTGATCCCGTTTGAATTTGCAATAAAGGATCCACAGAGTTTGGTGACAATAATGACAGTAGGTGTTTGTGTGAAAGTGCTGGAAGCAAATGAGTGTGTGATGTTCTTTCAGTGTTGCACTTTGTAGACGCTCCCTGAGCACTGGTCTCACAGCCAGCTGCACATAGAGACCAGTGTTGTTAGTCCAGGTCAGAAGATGACTTGTTGGAATGAAAATGAGCTTGTAGTTTGTCTGCTTTAATAATGTGACTGGAAAAAAGGTGTTGGACTTCGAATATGTCCATTTCTTTCACACTTCACCTTTAAAAGTGAAGCCTTGTGGTTCCTGGAAGGAAAAACACGACTTTTTCAAGTCTTTGTCCTGTTTTTATGATAAATGTACGACTTTAATGTGAAACATTCAGAGTTTTTTCTCTTGTTGTGTTTGTTTGAAGCTGCTTCCTGTTGGCTTCAGCTGTTTGGAGTTTCCATTTTCTAAACTTCTACATTCTGAACCTTCTTCAGCTCTGAACAGATGATGAAACACTGAATGATTTCAAGCTCACACTTTGTCTAATAAACTTACATCTTTCATTCTTTATACAGATTGAGGGACATGTGGTTTGTCAGAGATCAGCTGTGATTATCTGGCAGCAGCACTGAAGTCCAACCCCTCCCATCTGAGAGAGCTGAACCTGTACGGAAACAACCTGAAGTATCCAGATGTGAAGCAGCTGTCTGATCTTCAGCAGAGTCCAGACTACAGACTGGAAACTCTGGTGTAAGTAGAGTGATGGAGTGAGTGGGTGGTGCTGTCAGCAGTATTGTACTAAACACAGTCAGTATGAAACAAAGATCCAGTGTTTCCTGTAAAGCTGCAGCTTCTCAGTGAAGCTGTGAGAGGAGAATGGTGACAGGCTTCAGGATTGGACACAAACACTTCCTGTTTCTGACCTTTATGGTCACCATAGTAACGGCTGACACGCTCTGATCAAACACTGTCAACAGCCAATCAGCTCTCTGAACAAAGCAGCACGCAGACCAATGACTGCATTCATTTCCAAGTTTAAAGCAGTGAAGAACACAGTCTGTAGGTGAGGAAGAATTTAGTGAGAGCAGATGTTTGGATGGAATTCCTCCAGTTAACAGCTGGAACCGTCCATCTGGATTGTTGGGCTTGTTGTTGGGGTTCCTACAGAGCTCAGAGTGGACACACCAAGGTTCTTCTAATGAATGAAAGTCCAAACTCAAACTAGGAGGGAAAAACATTTTCATCAACTTCAATAAAAATCCAAAGATTAGAAAAAGTGAAGCAACAATGAGTCCTAGTACAGTCCCAGCACTGAAGTCCCTGCTGCTCTTTATACTGGATGTGCTGCATCACTGACTGACAGCTGATGAAGAGTCTCTGGAAATACTTGTTTATCTCCTCTGCTCTTCCTTCTTCTCTCTGCAGGTGGAGCTGATGATGGTAAACAGGACGGTGTGTGTGCTGAGAGAGGAGGAGCTGTGTCCTGATGATCCAGAGAGGTTGAAGCAGCAGCAGCTTGTGTGTAGAGACGCTCTGACTGGGCCATGTTACTGGGAGGTGGAGAGGAGAGCTTCATCCAGCAGTGACTGACAGAGGAATGAGAAGAAGTGCAGATGACTGTCAGTGCTGCAGAGTGAACTGCTCTGAGAACAGCTCCACTGTCAGACACAATGTAGAGTCCAGCATCATCCCTGTGTGTCCCTCTGGATCTGACAGAGGATCATCAGTGTATCTGGACTGCTCTGCTGCTGCTCTGTCCTTCTACAGTCTCTGCACAGTCTCTGTCTGACTCTGGCTTCAGACCATCCTGGATCAAACTCACCTGGAAAGACTTTCAAACATCACTCAATAGATTTGAATACAGAATATATTTGATATATACTGTAGATGTACTGTAGAGTTGCAGTTTGTCACTTGTAAATACAGTCTGTGAGCAGCTGTGAGCTGAAAGATCTTTCTAGAAACACGAAATGTTTTCACTCTTCTGTTGCTTTTTCATATATTTCCACAACATTAATATTGATCCCACCTGTCTCACCTGTTTCATGCTTTTATACATAATAACAGGACACGTGTCATCTGAGCGCTGCTGTGGTTGCTGTGCTGCACGTCTTCATTTAGATAACAGAGACATCTAGTGGTTCAGAGGGAGAACTGCAGGAGGCAGAGCTGTGCTTTAGCATGGAAAACTTTTTATCTTTTAGGCGCAGATACAAATATGACAAGTATCAGTGTAAGATACAAAAGGTCACATCAGTCAGCAGAGGGAACAGTGATCACACAGCAATGTAAGAATAGAAACATAACAGTGAATCTGGACATGTATACAGATGGAAGCAAACAAACAGGATGTAACACTACATTAAAGCCACAAATGGGAAAAAAAACAAAGCCAAAGGAAAATATAATTGATCTCAGGAATCCAAATCAGATGCTTTAGAGCAGGGGTCGGTTACCCAGGAGGAGGAGAGACCCGAAGCGTCAGGTATTTGGACCAATGTTTTCTTTTCTGATCAAACCAGAAAGCTTTAATGAGCAGCTGGATTTGTGTCGCATTAACTGGCTGGACACAGAGGACATCGAAATGCAGCTGATTGAACTGAAAAGCTCGACTCTGTGGGGTCAAAGTTTGCAGAACTACGAACACAGCTGGAATCCACAGCTGTGCGTGTTCATGGAGCTGCATTTCCACCTGCTGGACATCACTACCTGACAGGTTTAACTGTATAAATGTATAGATTTGAGCTGTTGGAGCCTTTCTTTTCTCTTCAGGTGTACAGATGCTGAGGAGGCAGGTGAAGCAGGTGGAGCTGTTGTGATGCTGGCAGAGGTTGTGTCTTAGTAACTCTGTGAGGCAGAACTGGATCCAACATTGTGGATGTGTTGATGTTGGAGCCATTAAGAGTCTCTGGCCACACTGTAGGATTTCCCTTTGATCCACTGTGGGGGCATTTTGGAGTCTGTCAGTGAAACTCTTCATGTTTGTGTTTGACACCAGTTTATAGAAACAGAGAAATGTGTCATGCTTTTGTTCGGCCTCCACAAATATACACATTTGTTCATTGGTTGGACTTTTTGTAAGGAGACACATTGAAAACTGTCAGTGGTTTTGTGACATTTTAAGTACAATGAAGGAATACAAGACAGTCAGAGAGTTTTCAGAGAACTACGTGCACGGGTGAGAGATTGGATCATACTCACACCGAAGTGCTGCAGTCAGGCTTTATTTATACACAGAAGCAGTTGCATGACATTTCCTCTTTTCCAGACTTGAGCATATCTAAAGATAGTAAAGATGTATGTGTAAATGTGTGTGTGTGTGTGTAGTCGCTCTCTTTCAGAGAACAGGAAAATGGCTTTTCCTGTTACCAAGGAGCCTCTTCCTCTATTCTACAATAAGAGCAGAGTTCATGTGTCTATGCGCATGTCATAACTGTGGGGGAGAGACATAAAAATATGTGAAGACTATGTGCTCCTTTAAGCTTTGCATTACATGAGTAAATAGACAGATAATATAGTAAAACGATAGAAATAATGCAAAGTAATAAAATCTCATGACAAAAACCATGTCAATAAGATCTTGTTGTTTCCTGTGGATCCGACACAGAGAGTGGACTTCAGACAGAAACCGTGGAAGAGATTTTAGAGGCCGTGTGTGGCAACAGGAAGTTTCTGTATGTTTGCTGATCTTACATGTGGAAAACAACACGTGATGTTTGTGGAGTTCTACAATGATTGCAGCTGCCGTCATAGGCAACTCTCGCATTTAAGTTCATTTTATTAGATAGTTAAGTTTGAAACAATAAGTAGTTGAAACAGGGGCGGTTCTAGGATCAGAGCTTTGGGGGTGCTGAGCACCAGGAGAGCTGCACAGCCAGGCAAGATAAACTTTACTTGTCACAATGAGACTTCTTCCCCATCTCTGTCAGTCCCTGCATCCCTAAATGCCTCCAGTTGTCCCGAGTTCTCTCTGACTGTCTCCTTGGTGCATTTAAACCCCTGTTCCTCCCTGTCCTCATCGTCTGTTGTCTTCGTCTCCGTTATCAGTCATCATCATTTTACCATCTCTGTGCAAGTCTGCAAATTTCTTTATTAAATCATAAGATTCTTAAATTCATCAAGTCCCTCTGTGCTTGGGTCCTCGTCACAAAACATGACATCACTGTTTTGTACATTTTAACACAATTTAATCCCAACATTTGTGAAAGAAAAGCAAAACACTTTTTTGAAAAGTCTGTAACAAAACCATCAAATCTGATAAAGGTTATTTAAATGCTGCAAAAGAAGAATGGATTAGGATAAAAGAAATACATATCCTAACCTTAATTACTGGGGGAGAATAATGAATGATGCTCATAGTGAGTAAAAAGTAAACTGAGTGCATTTTTTGGACAAAGATTCACTTTTAATGTGTTTGTATAATATAATACAGATGCATAAAAAACACTCCCGAAACAGAATAAATTATTACAAATAAATTATTACAAAATATTTAAAAAATATATATAAAAATGGAGGCAGCTTTGCCTGTGGTAGAATGTATACAATGTATGAAAAAATCTTTACTGCAGATGCTAATTTTACTAATTTAATAATACTAATTTTGTGTTGTAAGATTTATGAGTTTCATGCTTTCATAGTGGTCCTTAGGAGAGCTTGACATTTTTATCAGGTGGTCCACACTGTAAAAAGTGTGAGAAACACTGATAAGTGTCTGTGTGCTTTTGGAAAACATTTAAAGCTGCAGTACAGAATCTTTGAAACAAGCTTAAAACATTTTTAGCAACCGAGCTTCTGCTTCTCTTTACAGCTCCTCACTCCACCAGGGCTGTTTGGTGCTTTCTGATAGTGTGCAAATGTGGTGCACGTACTGCGGCAGTCATACAGACAACTGGACGGTCCAAAAGTTAGCCGACCTATTACTGGCTGAGGTTTTAGTAGAGTTGTGGCTGAACCACATAAAAATATATAATTAATTTTAATCTCCCCGATCAATGATCATGTTATGTTGGAATGTTGTTAAAGAGGGTCAAAAATGTTTCAACCCAGTTTGTTTTGCAGATTCTGTACAGCAGCTTTAATATAGGGAGGACACAACTTCCAGATTGTGAGTAAAATCAGGTTTTTTTTCTTTGTCAGTTTAACAGTTTCTGTTGTGCCTGTCACTGCTCCCTGTCTGTTTGCTTACCTGCTTCTTCCTGACCTTGTGCTTCTCCTCACGTTCCTCTCTTTCCTCTCTCCCTCTTTGGACTGACAATCATACACAAATAGATTGTATTCAATTAGATGAAAAATTACATTAATATGAAAAAAATACTATAGGGCTTTGGAGCGTGATGTCACGGGGGTGGGCGTGGAAAGGATTTTGGCCCGATCTGCCATTTTGGGGGTCTAGCGCAAGTGAAAAGGGAGCGAAGGCACACACAACAGCCATGGTTCGTATTTGCTGTGTGGTCAGCTGCAATGTTCGATCACACGACCGGCAAGAGAATAAGCTTGAAAATGGTTTATCTTTTCATTCTTTCCCAACCTGGAAGCAACATGAGGCAGCTCGTGTATCGATGTTACCAAACGAAGGCGTCCAGCCTGGAGAGCAGCTGTGAGACGAGCTGACGTGCAGTTCTCTTCCATCTCCAAATATCTGTTGGTGCTCCAGACATTTTCATTCCGGTAAGTTGTAAAGATGTTCATATCACTCTTTATAGCCTATTAGTTTTATTTTCTATGCGCTCTGAGCTCATAGCAAATTAGAACAAACCTCCTACTGAGTGATTTTGCAGAACTACCTTCTATTTATAGAGTTGCTAATTATTTGGCATTATTGCAGCAAACCAGCCGATGAAATGGATGAAACATCGTGACTGAGTTCCAGCGCTACACAAGGGACCTGCTTCAAACATACCACCATGCCAATCAGATTACTTCTTCCATGTGAGGGTGAAGAGGTGACCCTTCTGGATAAGATGGTGAAGGTTTGCTGCGTTTTGGTGAACAGTGTGATAATAAAACCAGAGAAGAATGAAACCTGCTCCTGTTGTGCTGTTAAAATTGCTGTATTTTTTCAAAAGATACAGTAAATAAAGTAATGTTAGTAGTGGGTGATATCATGTAAACATATGATTTTGTGTAAACATTTTGTCATTTGTAAACTATCAATGACATGGATTCTACATTGGAACTGATGTGATGTTCTATAAGGTGGTTTTAATTTAAAAAAAAAAAAAAGGCAAAAATTAGTTTGTTTCTTTATTCAACTTTTGAACAGTGGGACTCAGTCAGTAGATATTCAGTAAATGCAAATTATTTACACGGCAGTGCACTACAGGCATAAATCTAGACCCCTAGATAAAACATTATGGGTCATTCCCACAACCCACAGCTTTACTGTGTTCCAGCAAAGTATCCAATAGCAGTGACAACTCCTCCACAGTAGCAGGTGGGATTTTTCTGTTTTGAGGACGGCTCCTTTTACCTGTCAATACAGATGGTCTGTTTATGTTTTGATCAAGAACCTTTTTTTTGGGCAGCTGAAGAGGAGAAGTCCATCTTATGGCCAACCTCTGGCTGTATCTTGGTCACATTACCCAGCAAAACCCAGTATGCAGGTTCATCTGTAACAGTCCTTATGCCACAGATCAACACTGTTGCTTCTACATTAAACAGAAGAGCAGTGACATGGCTGCAGGTCTCTGCGACTCCGGCTATACAGGTGCAGCAGGCAGGCACTTACACCTCCGCTCCGCTGCGTCTCAGCCACCATCGCTCTGGCAGAAAGGGCGCTAGAGCCAGGGTAGAGGAGAGGTGAGCTGGAACAAACCATTATGGGAGGGGGGGTATCTATACTTTTGTTGTTAAAATGTTACGTCTCAACCAAATACTGTATGCTTTTTATATTTTTAGTAGTGTGTCACACAAACAGCAAATATTGTCAAAAAAGTAAGAAATCTTTGGGGGAGCTGATGCACCCCCAAAATGAATCAAAGCACCCCCAAAAATGGGCTAAAATCGCCCCTGAGTTGAAATATTAAAAAATAAAAAGTAATTCATGTATGTTGATTAGATTTATATGTTTAAATGTGTTATTTGTGCTAATTGTGCAATTAGATAGGAACCTTTTCTAAAGTTGTGTTGTGGCTAAGAGGGCATTTTTTGGCTGTCACACTCAGCAAGCTAATTAAGAGACGAGCCACGAGGTTTGCACGTGTGCAGAAAGATAAATAAAGAGTGCCTTTTTTTGGACCTCCCCACCACGTAAAAATGAAAGTTTATTCCCTTTGAGTGAGGCCAATGAGGTAAATGTTTTATTTATTATCATTGTATGTAAATGCAATAGCTGCAGTGTGAGGTGTAATGTGTACTTTATTGATCATTTTGTTGGAATGTTTCGTTGTATATAATGCTTAAGGACTTTAGTAAGAATATTCATTTAAGTTTGTATTTCCTTTTAGTTCTGACGGCATTGTATCGGCTGTGGTTGGACATCATTACATGTTAAGACATGTGGAAGAATCCTCCTGTCCGAAATAAATGTCAGTTTAAACACAAAGAACAAGTTGAGCTTTATTAAGACTCGAGGGGAGTAACAATGATCATTGTTCTGACAGCATTTTGAGTGGGAACAGTTCAAAGTTATTTACTGATTGAAACAAGCTGAATGTTTCTGTGCACGATGAAGAAGATCAGCAGCAGCAGCTCAGCTGATCAATGAATTGACATCTATCAGTCGTTTCATGAGATGAAGTCATCAGCAGACATTTGTTTTAACTGTGTGATGAATGTCAGAACGTCAGGGCTCTGCTTTAGTCACTACTTGATGATCATTGGCTCATTGTTGAATCCAGTGGCCCAGTCTGACCTCTGACCCTTTGCTGCAGGTCTTCTGTGTTATCTCCACTTTCATGTCTGATCTTCTGCTGTATCGTCCAAAATAAACATATGAATCATTTCCAACACTTCAGCAGATCTTTAGTTTGGGCAGTACAGCACAAAATAACACATATTGTACTATACTGCCCACTTCCTGATCTTATTGGATCTGTGTGTGAGGTTGGTGAAGGAAACACATGTTTACTGAGTGAATCGCTGCCATTAGGAACTAGTTTTTCATATCACAGCCTAGAAATCACACAGGACCATTTCTGCAAGTGAAAATTGGAGGAAAATAATTGTATAGTTTGTGCGTGTGAAGCAGTCAGACTCGAACGTCAAGGAAGGTGGTAGGGAAGCAGACATTTCAGATTTCCAAGGTGAGCAACTTATTTACAGTGAAGTTAATTTAATGTAACTTAACAAAACTTCCTCCCCAAATAAACTCTATTAACAAAACTCAACATAACATGGATCTGGTGACACAGCTCACCTCTCCTCTCTCCTGCATCTGATAGAGACTGGCTTTAAATAGGGCCACCAATTTCCCTCCAATTGCCCAGCCAGTACCGCTCACTCAACTGAGGGATCTAAAACGCTACACAGATTATCCAAAAAACACAAAACCTCTACACACTTCTAACATGCACATTTACACAACTAAATGGCAGTATTAACGAAAGGAAAAACATTCAACAAATCCCTTTAAACCTTAACACAAACAAAAGGAAGCATCTCTATGGAAAAAGAAACCCCTCCACTTTGTTTGACCTGCTGATGTCATATGTGACATCATCAGGACTTTAAAATGAGGAAATCCCAGGCGGGCGTTTCCCCACACCTGACCCTTAGGACGACTGAAAAGACAAACAAAGTAAGTATGAACAAATGACTTAATCTGTAACATAATAAAATATAAAGAAACATAACTTAGTATTTGTCTTCATTTGCAGAATGTTTGATTTGCCGGCAACAGAACGCTTACACAAACAAACCCGGGATAGTGAGTGAAGCAATGTTACTTGACAAATAGCAAATCATAGCAAATACATAGAAACAGAATAATGTGTACAATGTGCAAGAAAAGGTAAACACATATGGGACAAATGGAGAGCATTGCAACTGCTCCTCCACTTTGTCACAGTGCGACTGTTGTTTGTAAATGAAAACTTATCCCAACTACATGTGCTGCTGACCTTTGACCTTTTCTTTAGGTGCACAGAGGAGTCTGTGGAAACATCCAGAACTGAGGCAGTGCTACAGATGTCTTCAAATAAAGTGGTGTATTATCCATGGATGCGTTCCATTCCTGTTTAGACCTGCTCGCTGTCAATGGGCTTCATTCCATTTCAGACTGCCGGTGGTCGGCTGGAATCTAAACTCAACATGGCTCCTGTGTTAGAAGAGCCTCTGATTTTAAAATATGCACATTGAATAGTTTCTTTCCAGCACTATGGAGCTACCAGCCCAGTATATGTAGCCCACAGTAGATGGAGTTTTCAAGCTGCACTGACAAACATCAGGACTCATGTGATCCCTACATGTGGACCTTTCACAGATGGATCCAAGTGCAGATTCAACTCTGCATTACATTTGACTTCAGCTGTTACACACTTTCATTTTCTAGCTGTGTCACTTCCTGCTTTTTGGATCAGATAGTTTATCCATGTCCACAAATGTTTGGCTGCATATTTTTATCATCTATATTTTCCAGTCTTCATGCAGCCGATATTTCATGTGAACTCCAATCTGCCAGCTGCCATCACGTTTTCAGGGTTAGTTCAGTGTTGGAAATGTAGGACAAACAGCAGCACATGTTCTCTAAATGTTTGCAGTCATTTTTAAATGATGCTGATACTACATGAGACATTTTCCACATTTATTGTCTTTGAACAGAGAATAATAAAGCCATCAAACATATACAGGCTTCTGCAAATACAAACTTCTGTGGTGCATTTGATGACCTGCAGAGGAGAACAAGTCGGGCTTTTCAGCCCTAACACAACCTCTTTGTTCTCAATACTACAAAACCTTAAAAGGCTGATATGCAAGTTTGCATGAATCACCAACACAGTTGTGTTTGTTTCTAGTGTAGTTATAAATAAGGTGATCAAATATCTGCTGACTGATTAGATCCAGTATCTATTACAGATGAACTGGATATCACAGCGCATGTTGTTAATCCGTCATATCAAACTAAACAGTGTTGCTGGTGTAAATATCCTCCAATAAAGTCAGATGGGCTGAGGGCTGCTGTTGCCAGGTAACGATGATGTCACACTGGATCTTCTGATCTTTAGCATCGTAGCACTCGGAGTCTGATGTTGGCTCATGTGTTGTCACCAACATGACGTTCTACTAGTCAAGGCCTCACCTTCACCCACTGATGCTGATCACACAGACCCACTAATAGAACTGTTTCATCAGGTTTATGCAGCATCACCATTAATGTCACATTTAATCAGAACACATTTACATTACAAGCCCACTACAACCATTATCAACATGTTAAATTACATTATACATCTGCAGTGGTTTAAAGGACCACTATTTTAACCTGATTCATTTTTTCCACCTTAACAGTTCATTCCTCAAATCAAACAAGATATTTGACTCTCAGAAAATGTACCAACAAATATTTTTGGAATAAAATATTTATTTTTCAGCTTTTACAAGTGAAATCAAACAAGTGTATTTAACAGTGAAACCAGAGTGGAAGCTGCTCATATAGAGTCCAACCCAGGCTAAAAGTAAGTTGAGTAGACCAGCACCATCAAAGTGTCGGCTCTCTGAACACGGTGCAAGATCGCCATCTGCAGGACAAAACTAGTTTTTCTCATCCTCCTCGTCAACGTCAAGATGACGTCATCGTACAGCAAAACGTGCAGATCAGGTGACATGACTGTCTGAGAGGCGGAGTTAAACTGTGGCAGGTAAGCATGTGGAGGAGGAGCAATAACATGACGCTGGAACATCATCATTGCATTATACAGTTTCCTCTCTAACTGGACGCAGCTGTGAACAAGAACAGCTGTGGAACCAGGGTCCTGAGTGGCATCTATGGATGAATGCAGGTCAGTGTGTTGCTGGTGGAGGTGATGAATCACAGGGTCCATCTCACGTTGGAGTCACAGCTTCTCTTCAGCTGCTCTGCTCTTCAAATGTAAGGAATCGACGGCTCTCCTTTTCAGCTCTGTTGGAATATCACCTTCTTCTGTCTGAGAAATGTTAATGAAACAAACCTGACAAAACACAAACAGCAGCAGTAACAGTAAATTGCACTTATACATTCACTGAAAACCCACATTTGAACTCTACCTACTTGTTCATCGAGGCATGAGCCCAAGGGCAAGGAGACTTCACAGACATGTTGAAATTGTGATGTGAAGACGGTGGACTGTGGTGGCCACTGCAGACTGTTGGACTCTGTTACAATCTTCTTCAGTCTCTGTTACAGACGTGGATTTGGTTGGACAGCTTTATAGCGACTCCCTGTCTGTCTCAAACAAAGCATTTACATTCAAAAAGACATTTACAGAAAACACCAACAACACATGATATTATTTATTATATATTAGAATCATTTATTCATATTTATTTTTCAATGAAGATGACAACCAACTGGAGCTTGAATCATTGAATTTACACCAAGCACTTCAGATATATTTGAAGATTTCTACATTTTATAACTAGTGACAAAAATTCTTTGTGTTGTCAATAGAGACACATTAAAGCAAACTTTGCTTGATGACAATAAGCTCAGTTAAATCAGTACAATAAGTGTGGAGCCCTTCCCTGAGAACGTGTCTGCGTAGGTTCTCAGTCATCCAGGTCATGGTAGTCGAAAGAAGCAACCACAACCTCCCTGCAGAACATTTTGCAAAGTGAAATTTGTTTATTGTCCCATCAACAGTTTACCTGCAGAATGGGTACAAATATCTTTTCTGTGAGGAAGTGACGCAGAAAATACAATGTTTCCCTCTGTGACAATGAAAAAGTGCTTGAGATTGAGTAGAGCGATCCTTCTTCCTTGCTTCATTTCTTGCTCGCAGTCTCTCAGCGTTGACTGGAAAATCAAATCAGACTCACACCATCTGCTTGTAATGTGGGCGTGTCTGTCAGTAGTTTGAAGAGCACTCTCTGGCCTAAACACAATAGGAAGATCAACACCGCCCCAAAACAAACATTTCCAGATTAGATGAATGGCACCGTAATTGGAAATGGTAACATTAACACGTTAACTTCCTGTGTTTGGTCTGCAGTGGGTGACTCGTGATTCAGGGATCTACATTTAAAAACGCACATGTAAAACTGACAGCAAGGTTTTCCCATCATATAGTCGACATAACTAAGCACAACTGTTAACCTTTATGTTTGCTAACATTTGAACTCTTACGATTGGAATATCAACAAAACACTAAATATAGTTTAATTCAATCCTACCTGAGCTGGTTGAATTGAACCAGTTTCAAATTCAAGTTCAAATTGTATTTATCACACACACAAAACCATACACAGTATGACATGAGGTGAAATGCTTGTAGCTGTGCAATGCCCGACCAGTTTCATGACATACTTCCTCTTCCATCTGGGAACAGAATCTAAAGACAGGAAGTAGCCACTATCAGCTTCCTGAGTACCCAATAAGAAACAAATTAGGCAAAATCAACAAACCTTTGGGTCTCGTTTTCAAAAGTGCATGTTTGTCAGCTTCTGTCTCTCTTTCCATCCACTGTTGGATGTCTTGTTCTGAAATAGTCACTTGGACAAACATGGAAGAGAAAAGATTCACTTGCGACTACAAGCATACGTTCCATTAAAGTTGGGTTTCTCGGGGACTCTTTCAGGATGGCAGAAATCTCCTCCTCAGCAGACTTGTGACCTTCTCCTCTTTGTCCCATCTCTGAAGGAGCTGCACTTCTATCAGTAGGAACTGTCAGTTCTCTCAGTTTGAATGTAAATGAGTCATTTTAACTACTAATACAGAAACATGTGTACCTAGATCCGATGACTTCCTCCTCCCATAATGCAATAATGCATCAGTCAGAATTTCCAGTCGATCTGATGGAGTCATCTCTTTGTGACTCCTGCAGATCTTCTGAGGAAGGAGCAGAACCTCTCCATGCCTTCTCCATCGTTCAGCCCAAACCCAGGAAGCCGTCGTGTGCTCTAAAAGATTTCTGATTAACACATATTTACTGTTTACTGTACAAGAGTTTATCAAAGTATGGACTGAATAGTGTGTGCATGTGCTTAGGATGACATGTGTGCCAGTTTGTGTACATTGACCAATAAATCATAGCTGGCACTGCAGTTTATGTCCATAAACATGGACAGCCAGGGAAATACCTCGAGGTGTTCCTCCTCCATTTGTCTGATAAACACCAAACAGTGTTTTATAAACAGGAAATGTTGTTCTTGTGTCATATAGTAAAAGAAAATACTCACATCTATATGTGAGGACGGCACACACACGGTGTCGTATATGAAATTCAGCTTGATGTTCTTGTCCTGGTATCTTTTCACCAGCTCACTGATGACATACGTTGGATCTGCTCGCCTGTTTAAAAAAAAGATCATCTCAATGGTTTCGAGTCAATAAGAGAAATAATATTTTTGGGAAACATTTGGTGACATTGTTGACTGTAGGTTAATGACGTTAGCATTGATTAACAACTCTCCATGAATCATGTTCAAAAACATAAAGGGAATTTCATGACGACAGGAGGCTCCAAATACACCAGTTACACCAGTTACACCAGTTACATCCTGTGTTTTTGGCTGGTTTTGTGACTGAAGTAAATTTCCAGCTTTAAAGTTGCTACAATCCTAATTACAAAAGGAAATAGTAGTCCTCAATCAACCCTAATAACTTTAACATGACAGAAATTATCTTTAAAATAAAATAAAAAATAGGGGTGTGCGTGTGTGTGTGTGTGTGTGTGTGGGGGGGGGGGGGGGCACTCAACATCTGCACATTCAAAAACATCTGTTTCCATCACAAATACTTCAAATGTTGTCTCTTACATAACCAATCCATTTAAAACTATGACTTATTTAGGAGAACACAACATTTTCCTCAGCTTGGAGCTATCAGGATGAGACAGCAGATATTCCTCTACATCTTTGTCTCTTACAAACATGATGTTTCCATGAAAGCGCTCAATAATACTTCTTCTTTTTCTTCCAAGACCAAAGTCGGCATCCATGATCACAATCATTGTGCCATCAGTCTGAAACCAAACATCAACACTGGTTCATCCATTTCTGTCATTGATGGAACCAAATCTTATGACAGGATTATTAACTTGGTTGGTAGATCATTAGATAGCACCTCACAGACTGATCACCAACCCACTCCAGTGCACATAAGAGTAGAACATATGATCTAGTGTCAACATTTACGGACTTTTTAGCCTGAAACATTTTTATATAGAGAAATGTGTCAAATGCTGTTAAACTGTAGGAACTGCATTGTGTTGCACTGAGGAATGACACTCTAGTGTCCTCAGTTGTTGGTGAAATACTGAGATATGAACCTGCTCGTTTGAAGCTTTATGACTAAAGAATTATTGTCAATGTATGAAGACAACAATGATTTTTTTGGATTAGCTACAGAAACATGAATTTATATCAATCGATGATACAGCAGCATAACAGAATGACTCATTTCTGATGTCGTTACGATATCAGGTTGGAAAATGTTGAACCTAAAGTATTAAATGACCTCCAGAAAAGTAAGACAGTGAGTCATCCCACAATTGTTTTTATGAACCTCCTGAGACCCACTGCCCTCATATGGCGACATGGTGATGATGGTAGCTCCACCTTCATCCTCCTCTTGCCAATATATCCACTAACCCTCTGTGCACATGCACAATCTGTCTCAGACTTTCAAACCTGAGCTGTGCCTGCCATGTACTCATTGCTAAACCTTTTCATTTTGTCCAGTCCAAGCATTTAGAAATAAATAAACACAAAAACACCATTCAAAGATAATTTTTACTTTTTCTACTTATCAGGTACGACCAATCTGAAATATCTTTTGGAGAAATGAACAATATATCCTAAACTTGACCTCAGGCCCATCAGGTTAATGCAGTCATTACATGGACATGTTTCATTTTAAAATGAGATCAGAATAGTTTGGCATTAAGTCATAAATCTGTAAGAACAAACCTGTGTTCACAAACATGTTTATCTCTCTTGTGTTTACTGCGCGGGTCTGTGATCCTCTGGTAAATGTAGCTGTAAATGTTGTTTTCCAATATAGACGAGTACTGCTGCGTTCATACACCGATGTTCTCCATGTTCTTTGCAAATAATGCAAATGCTTGTGGATGGTGCTGAGGATTTATATGACATCTTTCAGTGAACCCCACAGGCTGAGTTCTTCTCTCTTTGCCTAACTGCTTGCTGTCTCTGAACCAAAAGAGCTCCAAGTCACATTATCCATGTTCTCAAGTGCAAGTGCTGATCCATGTTCTCAGCCAGTGGTGTGACTGGTGTGGGGACAGGTGAACCAGTCTGACTGAAGCTGGGAGGTGAGGACTTCATTCATTTAATAACAGCCCCTCTCGCTCAGTTTTTTCATTCGCTCTTGCTCAGATCTCTGCAAACCTGCTCGCAGTGTGTCGCTCAGTGTGGTTTATCATCTTCATCTTAACTTCCTGCTTCTATCGTGGTTAAAGCTGATGAATCCTCTGGACATCAAACACTGATGGTGTTATTGGAGCTGAGTGAAGTTTGATGGCTTTATTATCCACGCTGTGACACATGGCAGCTGTCAGAGCAGAACACATGAAGTCAGCAGGTGTGTTTAAATTCAGCCTCTGCTTCCTCTGGAGGTCCATGACATCACAGTGTGGCCGCAAAGGGCATCCAGAATCCTAGCCTCCCACAAACATGTCCACCTTCTCCCTGGATTTGAAGCACAGGTGGGCCCACCCTATCCCAAGATGCATCGCAGCGTGGTGGTGGAACATATATTTTGGGTCCAGAGATGGAGCAGCGCTCTCTCTAAGTCTTTGAGGATGTTTTCTGTTTGAGTCTGGCTTCAGTTCAGTCTAATTTAGCAGCTGTGGCATCAGAGATTGTAGGGGAGGAACAGCCACACCCACAGGTGAGTTTCCCACTCAGAAACAGAGCGTGAACATCACCTCTGTCTGTGCTGTGTTGGTCACAAGTTTTGTTCTGGGCTTTTAAGTGGAGGGTGGAGCTTGTGAGTGATGGAAGCTGAGAGCGGTGTTTGCACATGCTCAGTGTGACAGGATGTGGGCTGCTGTGTTTGCACATGCTCAGTGTAACAGGATGTTGGCTGCTGTGTTTGCACATGCTCAGTGTGACAGGATGTTGGCTGATGAGTTTGCACATGCTCAGTGTGACAGGATGTTGGCTGAGAGCGGTGTTTGCACATGCTCAGTGTAACAGGATGTTGGCTGATGTGTTTGCACATGCTCAGTGTGACAGGATGTTGGCTGATGTGTTTGCACATGCTCAGTGTAACAGGATGTTGGCTGCTGTGTTTGCACATGCTCAGTGTGACAGGATGTTGGCTGCTGTGTTTGCACATGCTCAGTGTGACAGGATGTTGGCTGATGTGTTTGCACATGCTCAGTGTGACAGGATGTTGGCTGCTGTGTTTGCACATGCTCAGTGTGACAGGATGTTGGCTGCTGTGAAAGCTGAATGCTCTCTGGTTAGAAGTGATGTCACACATTAGGATAACTGTGCTCGCTTTCTGTCAGAGTACCAGGGCCTCGCTTTGACCACATGACTCTCAGTACACAGCATGATGTGTGCGCTGTAAACAGGAAGCAGAGGAGCAGGACTGAGGTAAACCTTTGAGGGATCAAACTGAGACTGAGCTCCAGATGTTTCCACATGTTTCTGCTCTGCGTGTGTTTGATGATTATTTCAGGTATAGATGATGGAATATGACCAGTCTGATGTCAGCCTGCTTCTCTGACAGCACCTCACCTCTCTGTGCTGCTCCCTGCTGGCTCTGATCATTACTGACTGAGTCCTTGCTGCCACTTTATTAGGTACAGCTTGCTAACACTGGCTCAGACCTGCTTTGCCTTTACAGATACCTTAAACCTTCATGGCTCAGATTCAGTGAGGTGCTGGAAACATCCCTCAGAGTCATGTGATCAGTGACGCCTGCTTCAGCACTGACAGATAGAAAAGTGCATCCACATAAACAGGAAATATAATAATAATAATCAAATGCTGATTCTCAGCTTTTCAGCCCTTTGTCTGGATGTTAATCCAGCTGTGTGTGTTTGTGATGACAGTAAATAAATGTTAGACTTACAGCTCCTGTTTTACTGCATTAAAGTGATCAGATGACTTCAGCGCTTTGACATGGATGGTAGTGAAAGCAGGAAATGACAAATGTAGCACAGCAGCAGCGTTTAACACATCTGAGCTGGAAACAGAAACTCTGGCATGAAGATCATTCATAGAACAGCTTCCAGCTTCTTTTGCTCGGCTACATTTTGGATGGATTTGCATTTAAAGATGAGACTAAAATGGTTAGGGTCAGGAGGTCAAAGGTCAGAGCTTCAGTGGGTCTGAGGGCGGCCTCACGCTGGAGAAGGATGAAGGAGTCTGACCTGAGCCAGTGTTTGACATGAACACATCAACACTGCTGTCAGTGAGCCTAACGACAGCTGTTAGCATCATTTCAGTGTTTCAGTCATTTAAAAACACTTCCTGTCACTGTGGTGGTTACAGTGACATCATGCAGTTTGTGCTTTGACCTCCAGAAGGCGACAAATCAGCACAGACAGAGCTCCATTCAAACTTTGCTGCCAAAAGTAATAATTCTTCAAATATAATCATCAGTGTTTGAGCAGTTATGATATCAGGGACAATCTAGACACGTGTGACAATACTGAACATGTCACATGACACACCTTAAACATCATGTGATCTGCTCTCATTCTGCACTTTGATTCATGACTTCAGCAGGTTGAAGTGAGCTTTGAAGAAACATTCAGTGAAATAAATCTTTCATGGATTAATGTGAGCAGCAGATGAACTTTGTACCAACAACATCTTCAATAACAGAGTCTGAATGAAGCTCAGGTGTTGATGCTGCTCCCTGATTGGACGCTTGGTTTCAGCTCTGCTCTCAGTCTTTACTGCACAGGTGAAGGTAGAAAGTGTGACTGGATCTATAGACTGGAAACAGAGAAACATGCTGAACATTTGAAGCTTTGCAGCAGAAATGTTCATGTTACAAATACAGCAGAGCTGATCTGGGATCAGTGTGTTCACACCTGCAGCTACAACAAGGTTTCATGTCTCCACACGTCAGCATGTGAACTTTACTCTGACTCAGTCTGAGCAGTCAGACGGCATATTTTTAAAGTTAACACATTTGCACACACAGAGCTGAGCCCCTCCCACCTGTGGTGAGTTTCAGGTGGAGTCCCGCCTCCTTCCAGGAAGCAGCTCACCTGTGTGTCCGTGTTTAGAGTGCAGGTGTGGAGTGGAGCTTGTTGTTGGTGTGTGAAGAAAGTGTAAGTTTACTTTGTTTCCTCCTTTAACAGTTTGTCTTTAGGAACTTTACTGTTTGTTCAGCTCATGTTTGATTTCTTCACACAACAAACTGTGTGTGTTTGTATTTCCGGTCTCTCCATTAAAGTCAGTGTGTAATGTTTCCTGGCTAACATCAGCTGTGTGCAGCTTAGTTCCAGCACAAACAGCACAAATCTGCCGCTCCATAGTTCACGGTAACGGACTCACAGCTGGACCAACGAGGCCGAGTGTGTCCGCCACTCTGAGCTACGTTCCTGTTTTGTGTACTTGTAGTTTGTACTGTGTCCCAATTAAGAGAGTGCACGCTTGAAGTACGCGCACTACGCGTACTACGTACGGTGCGTACTATAATTACGAGAAGTGCGGAAGTGAGAGGTTTGTGAAATGGGACGGTCTAGCCTTCGTCGCGCTGCTCAGGTTGCCAAGCAACCATGATACTAACAGCGAGAAACGTTTCATACAGCTTTGTTTGACAGAAATGAAGGAGAAAAATGTTTTGTTGCTCAGCCATTTTTGTCATGATATCACTTTGATTAGTTGAGTATCTGAGGCTGAGACCACAGGACTGTAAAACATGATTGTTGGGCTTCATTTCTGTACTGAACAGTCGTTTAAGATTAGTTAGTAAATAACAATTAGCTCATGTTGTTCATGAGACTAAAGTCATCTCACTGTGGTAATGTAAATATAATATGGCCAATATTATAGTATTGTCAGATTATTATGATATATATATTACAGCAGTGAGCTTGAACTCTGTGTCAAAGATTCAAGTTGCAGTTATTTTTATTTCCTATCACCTTAAATCTTCAATCAAAGACAAGTATCTTTGACAGTGTATCTATAGATGTATTATATATGAGACAAATATTGTTCTTTTAATATGTTGGCATTACTAAATTTGGCTCAATGCTTACATATATGTGTAAAAAGCAAATGTGCGAGCTGTGGTAACTGCGTCTGATAGAATGAAGAGTAGACTGATATATGAAATATTCCTTTATTGGGTGAGAAAATCAGACCATGTCATAACTGCTGTAAGTCACACAGAATAGATATCAGAGCCTTAAACAGGCTGACTTCTGCTAAATGGGTCAAACTGGGCAGAAAGTCTACAAACACATAACATCCTTATAGAATATGATGTAACACTATAGATCAACTTACCTCAGACTATATAAAGCATATAAACAGTTACAGCAATGTGATGCAACAAACACAGCAGTGCTACTGATCCAAAATACTCAAAGCTTTATAGAACTGAAACAAACATTTATTTTAGCTCCATTCTGCTGCTGATACATACTTTAGGTTTCTGAACATTAAACTTGTTGCTGCCTTTCATAGTGTGTAACTTGAAGGCCCTGAGTACTTTCTCCCACACTGAAAACACTGGGATGATAACATTATTAGAACATTACCTAATAAGACTGATTCAGGACAGACAGTTATGTTAAACTTTCCTAGCAGTCCTTCACAAACAGGGAACAGTCTGTCTATTCTCTCCATCTGTCAGCTGCTGCTGGCTCTTCCTCCTCCTCTTCCTCACACACTGCTGAGTTTGTCCTGGTGGATCATCAGGGCTGCAAAGCCTCACAGATGATGTTCAGCAGTGGGTCCCTCAGTCGGTCCTCACTCTGGACACTTGCAGTTGTCACACATGGAAATCAAATGTGTGATAAGCTGCAGGATTCAAACACAAGTGTAACTTATAAACACATGTTCATACTTTTATTCCACAATCAGAGAGAAAGAAACAGAGAGAGAGTGCAGGACAGACAGACAGGTGACAGTCTCAGGTGTAGACACTGCTACACAACAGCACCAGAGAAGCAGGATTTAGTGTTTGTGTTATTACGAGTGTAAACAAGAAGAGTTCCAGATGGTGCAGTGGACACATGTGTGACTGCTGTGATTAAAGCGTCTTTCTTTCAGCTTAACGAGTGAACCGTCAGCTCGTTCAAACACACGTTAAAGTCCGTTTGGCTCGACACCACCGAACAGAGGCAGCAATATAACACAGCTAACATTAACAGTGCAGTGAATCCTGCTTGTGCCGTGATATTCAGGACTGCAAACCGAGCAGCATCACTGACTTTCAGCTTGTTGTGTTTGTGGATATATGACTGACTTTAATTATCCACAAAATCATCACATTCTCTGTAAGATTAAGGTCGACTATACATATATATATTTTGAAGTAGAGGCTTTAAAACCAAGTAAACGCTGAAAGTACAAACATCACTAATGTCACATAACTTTGCCGACATGTGGCCAACAGTAATGTTTTAATGTTCTTCATTATTAAACATTTGCACATAAATAAGTGACATAATATTTAGTACTTACTTTTGAAGGTTTACTCTTTGGCCGCTCCACTTCTGCCGTCTGCCGTATAGGGCTTTGGAGTTGACATCACACCGCAGTGCATTGTGGGATTGCTGCACCATGTCAGAAGGCCACAAATCAAAACAAACACACTGTGTTGGAAGCAGGACTGTCAGAACCATGCTTAAAATCAGCGCAAAAGACAAAGGGCTGTATCGCAACCGATTGCGCCAAGACGCCAAAAGACGGTACTTGGACAAAATATCGTGCATCGGTAATGTGGACCCGTATGAAATAAGGCAGCGGAGCGGAAACCCAGACAGCCTACCGCCGTTGTCCTATCCCGATATTTTCGCGTACCTTGTCTGTGGAGTCAGCGCATACACGGCGAATCATTTTCGGAATTATGAATTCCTGGAGGCGCACATCTAATTCACAAACGGTTGGGTACAAGATTTGGCCGTTTTTAAGCCTCCACATTGTGAGTATGTTGACCATATGACCAAGATACAGCTTGAGGTTGCACATAACATTGACTTCTCCTCAGCAGCTGCCCCAAAAATTGCTCTAGATGAACAATTCACGATTGATGCAAGCTGTGCGTTGCCATGTAAATAGTTTGCATTTCACGTGTATGTACTTGCTAAGTACATGTGAACAGATCTTGAATAAAAAAAAATTAACATACTTTTCTGTTTTATTGAAATCACTTTACAGAAAGTACAATTATTTACAATGAACTGTACATGAAACACAACAGTTTTATGAATATTCAACAAGAGCAAGTTTCATTTGGCCCTGGTTTGACAACCACACTGGGGCACATATTCACCAAAACACAGCACACCTTAACAATCTTATCAAGCAGTGTTGTGCGCCGGTCCAAGTTTGACACAGGTATGTCGTCGTGCCCCATGTGCAGCGTTGGAGCCAAGTCTGGATTTGTTACATCCATTTCATATGCTGGTTTGAGTGCAATAATGCCAAATAAAAAGCCTCTCCGTCAACATGACGTGGTTCTGCAGCATCACACATTAGGATGCTTTATCTAATTATCTTCATTCAAAATAACACTAAAAGCCTATTAAGAGAGATATGAATTTATTTAGAACTCACCAGAAAGAAAATGCTGCGAGCAAACCAACAAAAAATTGGGGATGGCAGAGAACTCGATATCCACTCGTCTGACCTCTGCAATCCAAGCTTGACGTATTCGTTTAGAATGTTGTTCACACCTGTTGAACTGACTGAAACTTCTAGTCACAGTAAATCAGTGTGTGTCAGTGAATGCATCGTGTGTGCTTCGTGGCTCCATCGATTGGACTGATAGTAGAGCAGCTGATGGCAGCTTCGTCTGCCTCACACTGCTGTCTGACTGCATTCAGCTGACACTGAGATGAAGCAGGAAAGAAGCAGCTGATATTTGGACAGCACACATGATGGAAAGAAGGATTTCAGTTGATGTGCACATGAATGATTTGTGTTTCCTCTGCAGGTGAAGGTAGAAAGTGTGTGTGAGCTGATGTGAATTGAGCAGCATGGATCAGTGTGAGGACGGAGAGGAGGGAGTCCCTCCCTCTAAAAGCACTCTGTGTGGGGAACATGAGAGCCAGACCAAAGCTCAGAGGTGAGATGACCATCTCTAACTGTCCATGACTCTTCTCCATGTCACATCACTGCTCCATCATTATTCACAGGAACCAGCCTGGACCTGAACCTGATTCAGACTCTGATTCAGATTCCAGCTCTGTGTCCTTCAAGAGTTGCCGGTCTAGAACTTCCCCCATTGATTTTAAAGTCTCTCCACCATCAGGCCGGGGTCTTTCTGTGTGGAGTTTGCATGTTCTCCCCGTGTTTGCGTGGGTTCTCTCCGGGTACTCCGGCTTCCTCCCACCATCCAAAGACATGCAGCTTGTGGGGATAGGTTAATTGGATAATCCAAATTGCCACTAGGTGTGAATGTGAGTGTGAATGGTTGTCTGTCCCTATGTGTTAGCCCTGCGACAGACTGGCGACCTGTCCAGGGTGTACCCTGCCTTTCGCCCTATGACAGCTGGGATAGGCTCCAGCGCCCCCCGCGACCCTGAAAAGGATAAGCGGAAGCGAATGGATGGATGGATGGGTGTAAATTTAGAGCTCACACATCTGGATCCTAAACTATGATAGAAACAGCTGCTAGCAGTGGGTAGTTTGACTTTGATACGCTGCTCTAGAAAGCAAACAAAAGTTTGTGCAGCTCCTCTGTTCAGCTGCAATCTTTTCTAAATGGACACAATGTTCTTGAGAGGTTTCAGTCTGGTTTTAAAACTCTTCATAGCACAGGAACTGCACTTTTAAAAGTTCTTAATGATCTTTTATTAGCCACTGACTCAGGTGACTCAGCTGTGCTTCTGCTTTTAGATCTGACCGCTGCCTTCGATACTGTTGACCACAGCATTTTAATCTCATGGTTGGAGCATTGTGGCGTAAAGGGCACCCCATTAGAGTGGTTCAGGTCATACCTGTCTGACAGGACCTTCTCTGTGAGCTTTGGTGAATTTATCTCTTCCTCAGCTCCCCTTACTTGTGGTGTTGCCCAGGGATCTATACTGGGGCCAATATTGTTCTCCATTTATATGCTGCCTTTAGGTCTAATTTTTAGAAAATACAACATTTGTTTTCATTCATATGCCGATGATACTCAGATCTATCTTCAATTGAAGGGAAACAGTCCTGCCTCACTAGAACCCTTACTTCAGTGTCTCGGTGAAGTTAAATCCTGGATGGCCTCTAATTTCCTTAACTTCAATGAGAACAAAACCGAAGTGATAATTTTTGGACCAAGCGGCAATCCCAACACTTCTAATTTTAACCTGCACAGTCTTGAGCCTTTTGTCAAATCACATGCCAAAAATTTGGGGGTTATACTTGACAGCAATTTCACCTTTGAAAAACAAATTAGCTCAGTTGTACAGTGGTCTTTCTTCAAACTGATGCTTTTATCTAAGGTGAGATCATTTTTATCTTTTAAAAACTTTGAACGAGCGATTCATGCTTTTATTATATCCCAGCTGGACTATTGTAACTCCTTATATGCTGGAGTCAGCCAGACCTGCCTGGCAAGGCTGCAGTTGGTCCAGAATGCTGCAGCTCGTCTTCTGACACGTACTAAAAGATGTGAACACATTTCCCCGGTACTTGCCTCCCTTCATTGGCTCCCTGTCCGCTTCAGAATTAATTTTAAAATTTTATTGTTGACTTACAAAGCCCTGAATGGACAGGCTCCCGGGTATTTGTCTGACCTCTTGCAGACTTATACCCCCCTTAGATCTCTTAGATCAAGTGATCTTTTGCTTTTAGCCGTACCAAGGTCGAGGCTGGTTCATAGAGGTGATCGAGCATTTGCAGTCGTAGCGCCTAAGCTGTGGAATAATTTACCCCTACACATCAGACAGGCTCCCACTGTCAATCTTTTTAAATCTTATCTTAAAACGCATTTTTATTTACTGGCTTTTAATACAGCATGAGAGTTGTTTGTTAATTTATATTTGGTGTTTGCTTTTAATACTCTAAGTTGTTTTATTGTGTATGTTGTATTCTTGTACAGCACTTTGGTCAACGCTCCTGTTGTAATTAAATGTGCTATATAAATAATTAAACTATTAAACTCTTCAGAAAAGTGTTCAGAGAGCAGCTGCTGTATTAGACAAAGGCTCATTGTGTGAGCCCAGATGTGTGTAACAGCTGGATGAAGGAGAACCATCACAGTCACGTCTCCATCCCGCCTTTATTAATGAACTTCCTGTTGCTTGCAGATGACAGGAACACAAAGTGTTTGTGCCACGTGATGCTGCAGGATTTGTTAACGTGTCCATGATGGTAACATCTCCTCGTCTAACTGCAAACACATGAGCGCTCCTAACGGCAGCTATCACAGCCACACAGGCAGACTGTGTCTCACTGTTGCATTCAGGGACATTTGTTTTCCTGTAAAAAGCTGAACTCTAATCTAAGGGGACTGTTACTGACAGGAAACAGCTGCATTATCTGCAGCCTGTGTGATCACAGCTGCTTCAATCACTTTATCACAGAATTGATCATTTGAATAAAACATGTTTGTGTCTGCAGAGGTCAGAGGTCACAGTCTGCAGGATCCAGCTGTCCGTCTGTGAGGAGTGACTGGTCCAAACGTTACCCTCCAGACTTCAGTGCTGAACCTGGACCAACCAGGTCAGAGAACTGTGATGACTCCTTTACATGTTTGTGTTTTCCTGGATAAATATGACCAAAGATTCATTAAAAAGGTAAAAAATCTTAGACTTTGTCCTGTAGCGCTGTGTGGCAGGCAGGATTGGACCCAAACACAACAGGATGAAGTCAAAGAGGCAGCTTTATTTCAGCTGTGAACATGCAAACAGCAGAAATAAGGAAACATAACTGTAGGTTTGCAGTGAATGAAGCCTCAGCTCGACGCTCCACTTTGTCCCTCTTTTCCTTCTCCAAACAGCCACATCAGGAGTCTTTGATGGAGTTTTAAAATATTTAATTACAAATGTCCAAAAACGGGTTCAAGATACCTGAATCCACAGTTATTAAAGCTAAAATAGTTCACAGGGTTTGGACTTTGTTAGGTGAGAGAACATCAAAGTGTGTTTTATCTTTAAACAGTATTTTTATCACTTCAGTTGCTCTCACAGCCCTGTTTGTTATTTTACCAGAGCTCTTATGTTTCACTCAGTGCTCCCACCAAACACCTTGGAGGACACATTAGTGTGATTTAGATTTCATTGCTGTAAACACCAGTCACACAAGCTGGTGGAGGCAGCATCAGGCTTTGTGTTTGGTAAAGTCTGCTGGCTTAAACTAAGAGAGTTTAGTTTGTTAGCACAAAGAGCTGTCAGCTAAAGCCCCGAATGCACTTTGAATACAGATGAACTGAGAAAAACACTTTAAATACAGCAAACAGTCAAACTGACAACATCTTGTTCTGCTGACCATCCACAGCAGTACATTTAGCATTCATGCTAGCAGCAGGTTATGACTGTCCACTGAGCACCAACACAGGTAGGAGTGAGCAGTGATGAAGCAGGACTGTGGACAAGTTTGAGCTACAATCCTATTGGCTTCTCAGTTTCTCCAAAGAAAAGGGGAAAAAGTCTTGGTGTTGTGAAGATGTGAGTTGGTCTTGTTGTCGTGGGGCTGGAAGGATGCTGGCAGTGAGAGGCTTTTCATACAGTGTTCAGTAACAGAATGAGAAGAAAGCCACTGCACATGAAACAAGGTGCTCGTAGTGTTTGTTTACTGTGTTTGTGCCACAATGTCAGATCAGTTGTAGATTCACATGCAGACTTGTCCAGTGAAACCAGTGCAAGTACTGCAGTACAGAGCAAAGACTAAGCAAGCCAGGAGAGCTCTCCAACTTTCTGAAAGTATCAGGATATTTGAGTGATAAGAAAAAGTGGATCGTGCAACAATGTCCCTCAGCACACAAAACAATCAAAGCAGAATAAATATAATGTTTTAGATCAAACACTTACAGGGACCTGAAGAGAGAGAACCAACAAAATGTCATGGCTAACAGAGGAACTCAAGCACAGACTGAGTTCTGACAAACAAAAAGGTGACAGTTTATTTGCCAAAGGGGTGAACCACAGTGCTCTATATATGTACAGTGAGTTGGGGAGGGGGTCCAGGGCTCCAGGGAAAAGAGGGAAGGGAGTCCACACTCACTCCTCTTCAGTCACTCTTGTCCTGCTCTGCACTCACACAGCCACACACGGGAGTCACAGGTAAGCGTCTGTAACCAGGTCCGGGGAAATATTTACTCAAAGTATACTAAAAGTTAACCCAACTGGTGAATTTAGAGAGAGATTTCTTAGCAAGGAGCTGAGATCATGAACACAGGAGGGTCAATGTCCCAGCGACAAACTGCTCCATGCCGCAGCGTTAAATGGTTACCGGTAAGCCCAGGTGAATCAGCAACAGGTGGTGTAATCATCATAACTGTGTGGACCAAGAGCGAGAGGCCATTACAAGCTCCACCTAGGCAGGCAAAACGCTAGCAGGAGAGAGCAAAACATAAAACCTGAAAAGCCATCATGAGCCAGCCAGAGAGACACAGAGTTTATAGTAGAAGAGAAACCTGCTCATCTTCATCATGTTTGTTTAAACAGTGAAAATCAGAAGTCTCTGTGTGTCAGACCACGGCTCTACACGGACACTTCTAAGCTGCTTCAGAGTGAACTGACCCAGATAATCTGCACACAGCGGCTGTAAAACAGTGAAAGTCATAACTGTCTCTCTCTGATGGAAAGCTTTTATTGTGAAGTCAGGAAGTCTGCAGGAAGTGTTGAGTTTGTATTCATCACTTAGTGTTTAATGAGACAGGCAGACAGGAAGAGCAGCTCATTAGTGTTGATGAAATCAAAGGAACTGTGAGAAACTGCAGTTTGGTCACATCTGGATGTTTTTCACTGACAGTAAATGTTTTAGTGATAAAGAAATGTGTTCACAGAGAGAGGAAGAGGAGTGGTGTTTGTGAGGAGGAGCAGCTGTCCTGCTGTGCTTTGTGTCAGGACGTCCTGAAGGATCCAGTCTCTACCAGCTGTGGACACTGGTTCTGCAGACAGTGCATCTCCTCATACTGGGACCAGTCTGCTTCATCAGGAGACTCCTCCTGTCCCCAGTGTGGAGAAAGATCCAGAAGCAGAGCTGGACTGCAGATAGCCAGTCAGAGCAGCTGTGTACAAAGTAAGACTGAACATCTGTCTTCTGATGGACTCATTTCTGAAAACTGGACTTCTTGTGTTGTTCAGACATTGAAGAGTTTTCTTTCTCTTTAGTCTCATTGTTTTTCTTTCTTTCAGCAGATGTTGGTCTGCAGGAGGTTTTAGATGAACATAAGATCAGTCTGAGGAGGAGATGTGAACGTGTGACTGAAGGAAGTGATGAAACAGGAAGTAGAACCCTCCTCAACAGGATCTACACTGAGCTCTACATCACAGAGGGACAGAGTGAAGAGGTTCATACCCAACATGAGGTGAGGCAGCTGGAGACAGCTTCCAAGATGGACGCCCTCCATGATGCTCCAATCAGGTGCCAGGACATCTTTAAAGCCTTACCTGACCAACAGAGACCCATCAGAGTGGTTCTGACCAACGGCGTGGCTGGTGTTGGAAAAACCTTCTCAGTGCAGAAGTTCACTCTGGACTGGGCAGAGGGCTTGGAGAACCAACATGTCAGTGTGGTGGTTCTGCTTTCATTCAGGGAGCTGAACCTGATCAGAGATGAGCAGTACAGTCTTCTGGAGCTGCTCCATGTTTTCCATCCAACATTACAGAAGGTCACAGCAGAGAAGCTGGCTGTCTCTCAGCTTTTGTTCATCTTTGACGGCCTGGATGAAAGCAGACTTTCATTGGATTTCACCAACAGGAAGCTGCTGTCTGATGTCACACAGGAGTCATCAGTCAGCCAGCTGCTGACAAACCTCATCCAGGGGAATCTGCTTCCCTCGGCTCTCGTCTGGATAACTTCCCGACCCGCAGCAGCCAATCAGATCCCTCCTACATGTGTTGACAGGCTAACAGAAGTACGAGGCTTCACTGATGCCCAGAAGGAGGAGTACTTCAGGAGGAGATTCAGTGATGAAGAGCTGTCCAGCAGAATCATCTCCCACATGAAGACATCCAGGAGCCTCCACATCATGTGTAGTATCCCAGTCTTCTGCTGGATCACTGCTACAGTTCTGGAGCACATGTTGACTACAGAGCAGAGAGGAGAGCTGCCGAAGACCCTGACTGACATGTACTCACACTTCCTGCTGGTTCAGACAAAGAGGAAGAAGAACAAGTACCATGAGGGACGTGAGACGAGTCCACAGGAGCTGACGGAGGCTGACAGGGAAGTTCTTCTGAAGCTGGGGAGGCTGGCGTTTGAACATCTGGAGAAAGGAAACATCATGTTCTACCAAGAAGACCTGGAGCAGTGTGGTCTGGATGTGACAGAGGCCTCGGTGTACTCAGGAGTTTGTACAGAGATCTTCAAAAGAGAGTGTGTGATCTTCCAGAAACCAGTCTACTGCTTTGTTCATCTGAGCATTCAGGAGTTTCTGGCTGCAGTCTACATGTTCCACTGTCACACCAACAGGAAGACAAAGGTGCTGAAGATGTTTCTAAAATCAAAATCTTTAATCAAGATGATTTCCAGTGTTTTTGATAACAAAGATCTCCAATCACTTGATGTATTTCTGAGGAGAGCCATGGAGAAATCCCTCCAGAGTGAAAATGGCCACCTGGACCTGTTTGTTCGCTTCCTTCATGGCCTCTGTCTGGAGTCCAACCAGAGACTCTTAGGAGGTCTGCTGGGTCAGACAGAGAACGGTCCAGGAACCATCCAGAGAGTCATCAACAACCTGAAGGAGATGAACAGTGATGAAATCTCTCCTGACAGAAGCATAAACATCTTCCACTGTCTGATGGAGATGAACCACCTCTCATTATTTCAGGAGATCCAAAAGTTCCTGAAGTCAAAGAAGGAACTCTCTGAGATCCAGTGCTCAGCTCTGGCCTTCATGCTGCAGATGTCAGAGGAGGTTCTGGATGAGTTTGACCTGCAGAAGTACAAAACATCAGAGCGGGGACGACAGAGACTGATTCCAGCTGTGAGGAACTGCAGAAAGGCTCGGTGAGTCCAGATGTGATCATTAATATCATTGATCAGTGTAGGTTAGTAGTTTAATGTTGAAAATAAAATCAGATTGTAACCACAAAGTGTTTGTGTCCATACGCTGCAACCTTCCACACCATTCCTTTATTGTGCAGACTCAGCAGCAGCTTCATGGATCCCAAATCCAAGAGTGGAGAACAGATTTGAAGTGTGTCACATCCATGCAGTCACAGCTGTTTCCACCATGTTTCCACTGATATTGATCCTTTTCAATGACACGTTTCATATCAATTTATCAACTTATTTGTTTAATCTTGCCTTTCCACCTAGTTAACACTTGGTGTGCGTTGGTACAGTTTTTATCCGTTATGCTTGTGAACTACTTTTATATCTTATGATTGTCAAGGTTTTTATAATTGATACGTGCCTGGTCCTTCCTCTTTTCCCTCCCATCTCCCTTTTCCTATTTTATTCTTGTCAAGCACCTTGGTATACCCTTGGTTTTTTAGTGTGCTTTATGAATAAAGTGTATTATTATATTAATGAATATGTTCTTTAGGACGTCCACTGACATGTTTAAGTGTCCTGCTGAAAATCACTCAAATCATCCATGAAATCCATGAAAAATCCTTTTAGTGTTTCTAACTTCACCCTCTGTCCTCTCTCTCTCTCCATCATCCTCACTGCTTCTTTCACTGATAATCACACAAAAGCGCTTTACATATCCAGTCATCCACCCATTCACACACTGGTGATAGCAAGCTACCTTGTAGCCAAAGCTGCCCTGGGGCGCACTGACAGAGGCGAGGCTGCCAGACACAGGCGCCACCGGGCCCTCTGACCACCACCAGTAGGCAAACATGGGGTTAGTATCTTGCCCAACGATATTTGGCATGCAGCCAGGAGGCAGCCTGGGATCGAACCACCGACCTTCTGATTATTGGCTGACCTGCTCTGCCACCTGAGCTACAGCCACCCCATAAGGTGAAGAAGTTTGAGTGCTTTCAGAAATGTTGTCTTTCCAAGCGACTGAACAACAGTTTTTCCTTTTGGCTCCAAACAGAAGTGACAGACTTGAGCAGGGTTCATTTAAAGGCTGACAGAAGTGGAGTGGTGACGGGGAGATGTTTGACAGGACAGTGTTTCAGCCTCCACAGGTTCATGTTGTGCTCCATCAGTCAGTGAAGATGAGGGATGTGAATGAGGATGATGAAGATCTGATGATAGCAGATAAAAACAGGCTGCAGAGACTTTGAGCCATACAGGGCACACAGTGTGTGTACAGAACAGCTGAAATCATTATGGAGGCCTGTTACGGCCCTAGCAGGGCCTCTCTCTCCTCCTGAAGGTGCCTGTGTGGGCGTGTCCCACTACCTCCTACCTGAGATGCCACCTTTCCCTCCTGTACAGCTGACTCCCATCAGCAATTAAAGGTATTTAAGCCCAGAGCAGGGTGAGCTCTGGGCCAGAGTGCCAGTAGAGTGGTTTCCAGCTAGTGAGCTGTGTGTCTTGTGGTGTTTCCAGCTAGTGAGCTGTGTAGTGTGGTTTCCAGCCAGTGAGCTGCGCTTTCCTTTTGACTTTTTGCTTTATTTGACCAACGCCTGAGTTTTGTTTGTGTTTTGTTGGTGTTTTATGGTGATAACGGCTTGTCCGTCTCTTTTAGTTGACTTACTTCAATAAAACTGTTTTATTTAAACTGTTTCGCCTCCTTGACTCCTTTTTCTGACCCGGTCACTTTTGTTACTTCCCCCTCACCGCCTAGACCCCCCCCCCCCAGGGGAACGTAACAAGGCCTCACTGGAATATGGAAGCATCACAGTACAGCTTCAGTGAAGCATTAAAGTCTCTGATATGAGATGAGAAATGAAGCAGCCAGAGCTTTTTAATGAGTGGAAATCCACTGTGACTGTGAGCTGCTGCTACAGCCTCCAGATTAGCCAGCAGCTCATCCTGCTCAACATTTTCTCACCAACTTTAATGGAAGTGTGATGTTTTCAGCTGGAGTGATGGTCAGGGTGGCCTCTCTCTCCTCTTCTTCTCCTCTTCCTCTTTCATTTGTAAAGCCACTTCTGCTAGTTTCATTCATTTGGAAGTCCTGTAGCTGAGTTTGGGAGAGACTAACAGCCTCGGCAGCAGAGGGGAGAAAGGCTGTAACACCACCACTTTACTCTGTTCTACCTGTCACATCATTTTATCAGGAAACAAATATGCTCATGTTTTTACTATGTTTGTCTTGAAGATGTAAGAAGATCACATGGTGCTTTTTATTATTGTGTTGGTTTGTTTCCTGTCTCTTGGATGGAGCCCAGCTGTGCGTGGCCCCTGGGCCTGTGGTCAGAGTGTGTGCTGGATAATCCGGCCCAGGATGAGGCCAAACTGACATGGGATGAAATGTCTGTCACATAATTGAGCTTTGTGAGAAATGTACGACTTTAATGTGAAACATTCAGAGTTTTTTCTCAAAGGTCAGGGAGTAAAAGTGTGTTTTAAAGGAGGTTTAAAAGCAGCGAGTGAAGGAGCCTGTCGAGGTAAATCGTTCCATAACTGATCAAATTGAGTTGGTGGACCTCTGTGTGAAATGAAGCATCTGGTTCACAGAGAGGATAACCCTCAAATGGGCTGTACAACATTATATAGGGAGACAAAAACAGAGATTATCGTAGCCATCGCTCTCTCGCATGGACGTGGCAGTCTTGCTGTCTGCTGCGAATCCTCCCCGTACCTCCCCTAATTAGTGTAGTTTCATTTCTGCACAACTTAAAAACAACCAAAACTTTGTTCTGTCTTTGCTATGTTATACTGTAGACTTTCTTTGATACTGTGTCCAAAAGGAGCAGCTTTTACTTTGAAGGGGAGGCGTCTCTGTTTCCTCTTCAGGTTGGATGATGAAAGCAAATTAGTGTCTGATGTTCTATCAGTGTTGCACTTTGTAGACGCTCCCTGAGCACTGGTCTCACAGCCAGCTGCACATAGAGACCAGTGTTGTTAGTCCAGGTCAGAAGATGACTTGTTGGAATGAAAATGAGCTTGTAGTTTGTCTGCTTTAATAATGTGACTGGAAAAAGGTGTTGGACTTCAAATATGTCCATTTCTTTCACACTTCACCTTTAAAAGCGAAGCCTTGTGGTTCCTGGAAGGAAAAACACGACTTTTTCAAGTCTTTGTCCTGTTTTTATGATAAATGTACGACTTTAATGTGAAACATTCAGAGTTTTTTCTCTTGTTGTGTTTGTTTGAAGCTGCTTCCTGTTGGCTTCAGCTGTTTGGAGTTTCCATTTTCTAAACTTCTACATTCTGAACCTTCTTCAGCTCTGAACAGATGATGAAACACTGAATGATTTCAAGCTCACACTTTGTCTAATAAACTTACATCTTTCATTCTTTATACAGATTGATGAGCTGTGGTTTGTCAGAGATCAGCTGTGATTATCTGGCAGCAGCACTGAAGTCCAACCCCTCCCATCTGAGAGAGCTGGACCTGAGCTACAACAACAAGCTGCAGGATTCAGGAGTGAAGCATCTGTGTGGTTTCCTGGAGAGTCCAGGATGTGGACTTGAAACTCTGAGGTCAGTCAGCATGTTTTAGTTGTGCTGAGATGAATATGATGTGAAAGTTGTGCTGACACTAAACTGCAGACATCAGGCTGATATTATACTGATCCACACTGAGGATCTTCATCGTAAAGTAGAGCTGGGCGATAGAACCAGGGTTTTAATCCATCCATCCATCCATCCATCCATCCATCCATCCATCCATCCATCCATCCATCTTCATCCGCTTTATCCGGGGCCGGGTCGCGGGGGCAGCAGCCTAAGCAAAGAGGCCCAGACCTCCCTCTCCCCAGCCACCTCCTCCACCTTATCCGGGGGAATACCAAGGCGTTCCCAGGCCAGCCGAGAGATATAATCTCTCCAGCGTGTCCTGGGTCTGCCCCGGGGCCTCCTCCTGGTGGGACATGCCTGGAACACCTCACCCAGGAGGCCCCCAGGGGGCATCCTTGTCAGATGCCCGAACCACCTCAGCTGGTTCCTTTCGATGTGGAGCAGCAGCTGCTCTACTCTGAGCCCCTCCCGGATGGCCGAACTTCTCACCCTATCTCTAAGGGAGAGGCCAGCCACCCTTCGGAGGAAGCTCATTTCTGCCGCTTGTATCCGCGATCTCGTTCTTTCTGTCACTACCCACAGCTCGTGGCCATAGGTGAGGGTAGGGACGTAGATCGACCGGTAAATTGAGAGCTTCGCTTTTACACTCAGCTCCCTCTTCACCACGACGGACTGGTGCAGCATCCGCATTACTGCAGCTGCAGCCCCAATCCGTCTGTCGATCTCCGGCTCCCTTCTCCCATCACTCGCGAACAAGACCCCAAGATACTTGAACTCATCCACTTGGGGCAGAAACTCATCCCCGACTCGGAGTGGGCACTCCACCCTTTTCTGGCTTAGAACCATGGCCTCAGATTTGGAGGTGCTGATCCTCATTCCCGCTGCTTCACACTCGGCTGCGAACCGTTCCAGTGAGAGCTGGAGGCCCCCACCCGATGAATCCAACAGAACCACATCATCTGCAAAAATCAGAGATGAGATTCTGAGGCCACCAAAGCGAAAGCCCTCCGCCACTTGGCTGCGTCTAGAAATCCTGTCCATAAAAATTATGAACAGAACCGGAGACAAAGGGCAGCCCTCGCGGAGCCCATCACCCACCGGGAACGAGTCCGACTTATTGCCGGCAATGCGAACCAAGCTCTTGCAACGGTTGTATAGGGATCGAATGGCCCATAGCAATGGGCCAGACACCCCATATTCCCGCAACACCTCCCACAGGACACCCCGAGGGACACGGTCGAATGCCTTCTCCAAGTCCACAAAACACATGTAGACTGGTTGGGCAAACTCCCATGCACCCTCAAGTATCCTGGAGAGGATAAAGAGCTGGTCCAGTGTTCCGCGACCAGGACGAAAACCGCATTGTTCCTCCTGTATCCGAGGTTCGACTAACGGACGAACTCTCCTTTCCAGCACCCTGGCATAGACTTTCCCAGGGAGGCTGAGGAGTGTGATCCCCCTGTAGTTGGAACACACCCTCCGGTCCCCCTTCTTAAAGATGGGGACCACCACCCCGGTCTGCCAGTCCACAGGTACTGCCCCTGATCTCCACGCAACATTGCAGAGGCGTGTCAACCAGGACAGCCCTACAACGTCCAGAGCCTTCAGGAACTCGGGGCGGACCTCATCAACACCAGGGGCTCTGCCACCAAGGAGTTGTTTAACTGCCTCAGTGACCTCGCCCCCGGAAATTGGCGGGTCATTCCCCTCATCCCCAGACTCTGCTTCCTCCTCGGAAGACGTGTCAGTGGGATTAAGGAGGTCCTCGAAGTATTCCTTCCACCGCCTGACAATTTTCTCAGTCGACGTCAGCAGCGCTCCGCCAGCACTATACACAGTGCAGGTAGAGCACCGCTTTCCCCTCCTGAGACGTCTGACGGTTTGCCAGAATCTCTTCAAGGCAGTCCGAAAGTCTTTTTCCATGGCCTCTCCGAACTCCTCCCACACCCGAGTTTTTGCTTCAGCCACTGCCCGAGCCGCATTCCGCTTGGCCTGTCGATACCTGTCGGCTGCCTCCGGAGTCCCACAGGCTAACCAAGCCCGATAGGACTCCTTCTTCAGCCTGGTGGCTCCCTTCACCTCTGGTGTCCACCATTTGGTTCGGGGATTACCACCACGGCAGGCACCAACCACCTTGCGGCCGCAGCTCGATGCAGCAGCTTCGGCAATGGAGACGCTGAACATGGTCCATTCGGACTCAATGTCCCCAGTCTCCCTCGGAATAATAATAATAATAATAATAATAATGGATACTTTATTGATCCCCATGGGGAAATTACTTGTTTTTCTCTGCATTTGACCCATTCACTCAGTGAAGCAGTGGGCAGCCCACTAAGCAGGCGCCCGGGGAGCAGTGTGTAGGGACGGTACCTTGCTCAGGGGTACCTCAGGGTAGCCGTTAAGTGGATTCGAACCGCCGACCTTCCGATCATGGGGCGACCACTTTACCTACTGAGCTATCCCTGCCCCAATGCTGTTGAAGCTCTGCCGGAGGTGTGCGTTGAAGATCTCGCGGACTGGGGCCTCTGCTAGACGTTCCCAGCACACCCTCACTACGCGTTTAGGTGCACCAGGTCTGTCCAGCGTCCTCCCCCGCCACCTGATCCAACTCACCACCAGGTGGTGATCAGTTGACAGCTCAGCCCCTCTCTTTACCCGAGTGTCCAGAACATATGGTCGCAGGTCTGCTGATACCATTACAAAATCGATCATCGACCTACGGCCTAGAGCGTCCTGGTGCCACGTGCACTTATGGACACTCTTATGTTCGAACAGGGTGTTCGTTATGGCCAAACTGTGATTAGCACAGAAGTCCAATAACAAAGCACCGCTCGGGTTCAGATCAGGGAGGCCGTTCCTCCCAATCACGCCCCTCCAGGTCTCGCTGTCGTTACCCACGTGAGCATTGAAGTCTCCCAGCAGGACAACAGAGTCTCCAGGTGGAGCACCCTCCAGCACCCCCCCCAGGGACTCTAAGAAGGCTGGGTACTCTGAACTGCCACTCGGCGCATAAGCGCAGATGACAGTCAGGACCCGTTCCCCGACCCTAAGGCGCAGGGAACAAACCCCCTCGTCCACCGGGAAAAACCCCAATGTACCGGCAGAAAGCCGAGGGGATATTAGAATAACCACCCCAGCCCGCCGCCTCTCACCAGGGGCAACTCCAGACTGAGACAGAGTCCAGCCCCTCTCCAGGAGACTGGTTCCAGAGCCCAAGCCATGCGTAGAGGTGAGCCCGACTATATCTAGCCGGTACCTCTCAACCTCATGCACTAACTCGGGCTCCTTCCCCACCAGAGAGGTGACATTCCATGTCCCTATTGCCAGTCTTGGCAGCCGGGGGTCAGTCCGCTAGGGCCTCCGCTCCTGGCCGCCACCCGGCACACAATGCACCCGACCCCTATGGCGCCTCCTGCGGGTGGTGGGCCTGCGGGAGGATGGGCCCATGTCTCCTCTTCGGGCTGTGCCCGGCCGGGCCCCATGGACTAAGGCCTGGCCACCAGACGCTCGCCCTCGGGCACCCTCCCTGGGCCTGGCTCCAGGGCGGGGCCCCGGTAACCCTATCCCGGGCAGAGTAAACTGTTCCCTCGGTGTCCTTTTCATAAGGGTCTTATGAATCGCTCTTTGTCTGGTCCCTCACCCAGGGCCAGTTTGCCATGGGAGACCCTACCAGGGGGCAAAAGCCCCCAGACAACATAGCCCCTGGGATCCCTGGGACACACAAACCCCTCCACCACGATAAGGTAGCGATTGAGCTGGGCGATAGAACCAGGGTTTTAATAGTTTTGCAATTTTCATTAGTTTTTATTTTTATTTAGTTTTGACTTCAGATTTTCAATTTTATATCAGTTTTAATTAGTTTTTACCAATTGTTTGCTAGTTTAGTTTAGTTTTTATTTTTTTGAAAATCCTTAGTTTCAGTTTAGTTTTGATTAGTTACAGTTATAGTTTTAGTTGTGTTTGCAATAATTAAGTGCAACAAAATCCCAGTTTCATCATATCAGTCATGCTCTTCTGCTTATCCTTGGGTATGTTGCTATTCCAGCTACCATACCCTGCACTCTGGACAGGTCGCCTGTCTGTCGCAGGGCTAACACGCAGAGACAGACAACTCACATTCCCACCTATGGGTTCTTTAAATAAATAAATAAAGGCAGATGAACAAGCATTGATACCAGGCAAATATAAAATTTATATCTTGGCCCCAATGAGACTATTAACTCTTGCAGTACCGGGTGTTCGTAATTTTGGTTCAAGTGAATTGATAAACCTTTTGAAGGCAATTGACTCACACAGTTATGTAGATATCCCCGTCCTGTTGTCTCGGGATGCATCACGCTGCCTTGCCTGGGGTTAGCTTCTGTTTGCTGGGGATGAGGTTTGAGTGCGCTCCCTTACCTTCTCAAGGTAAGCTAGGTTAGCCTTCTTGTGTGAGCTTTTCAAGTGCACTTTAAGGTTTGTGGGATTTTTTTTCCCTTTAGAAATGTCCCTCATAATTTGTCTCTTTCCACTACAAGACACTTGCTTTATCCAAAACAGTCATATTCAAAGTAATCCCAAATTGGACTCTGGCGCTTTCTCCCGACTTTTCCTGACATGATTCTGCGCGTGGACGGAGCAGCAACACAGACGACTCGACTAACGTACTTGCCACCTGCTGGCATAATGAGACACAGCAAGAAAAAAAATCTGGAAACTAAACTTCATTTTCACCCTTGACTATTGTATGACACACACACATCTACGAAAACTAAACACATTTTTGCTATAAATTCAGTTAATTTTAGTTAGTTTTGTGAACACTCATTACAGTTTTAGTTAGTTTTCCTTTTTTTGTTTTTATTTTTATTTCCGTTAACGAAAATGTATTTTCACTTCTAGTTTTCGTTATTTCGTTAGTTTTCGTTAACGATAATAACCTTGGATAGAACGATAACAATATGTATCGCGATATAACTTTTTCTCGATAGAAAAATTAAACTATCGCGATAGACCTCGCTGCTCTTGTCCTCTTACAAAAAACAAACAAAAAAAAAAAAAAACAGCCAATCCAAATTAAGTAGCGCAGAGCCGAACCAATCACAGCCGCAGCGTCACGTCACGTGACTTGTTACGTACAGCACAAGTGCCAAGCCGCACATGTGTATTTGTTTGGGAAGCAGCCAGCCACCCGGGTAATGGAGGAAATGAGTGTGCCGACTAGAAAAATCAACCGAGCGTGACCGAAGGTTACCGAAGAGAAAACAGATGATGGTTCCAATGCCGGAGAGATTGTCGTACGGAAGAGCCACAGAAGTTCCGTAGTGTGAAGGTATTTCGGCTATTTCAAGTCTGACAAAAAAACAGAGTAGCGTGCACTGTAAATGTGCTGAAAGCAAGTCTGGAAATACAATAAACTGGTGCATGCGCTACGTCCACACGTACCCGGGCAGTCTTGAAAACGCAGATCTTTCTTGCACCTTTCGTCCACACGTAAACGGCGTTTTTGGTCACTGAAAACAAAGATTTTTAAAAACTCCGTATTTGCATTTACGTGTGGACTAGAAAAACAGAGAAAACGCATCATCAAAGGTGTGCGCATTTTTTGACGTCACACTGTGCGCCACGTTATTGTTTCGATGAAATGAATTTCTACAATACTGTTACTGTTAATTCTACTCTCTGCAGTGTTTAAATGCTTACATATACACACAGTTACTGTCCCTCCACACATACGACTCGGTTCTGCTTCTATGCCCCAGCTTTGTTTACTTTTTCCCACCGAGGCTTCTAGATTTCTGATTGTTCACATTTCAAACAGTGAGACTCAACGTATGGCCCGCGGCCCACACGCGGCCTGCCCACCTTTCCTGATTCAGAGAGAGGGGACCCTGATTAACTGTGTAGTGTTCTTCCTCACAGTTCTAAGTTTCAGACACAACAATGAATAATCCACAGCTGACTGTCTTTAGCAGGTCAAAGGTCACGGCACACAACAGACAGTGGGAAATATTATAATTCTGATCATTTATCAGCACATATGTCTAAAAACAAAGCTGACACTGTGAGACTTGATCAGAGGTGTGATCATCACAGCAGAGGCCTTTGTGTCAAAGTCACTGAGAATCAAACAAAAACACATGAAGCAGATTTTCCTGTTCTGGCTTTTTATAGCAGATAACCTTCAAAATATTCTCCAGTCCATCAAAAACTGAAGCAAACCATGAATCAACATGTGAACATGAGCTGATGCTGCTGAAGTGAAGCAAAGTTACAGAGGTTTGATTACAGACACAGCTGAGAGTTTGTACTCTGTCATCATTTTAAAAGGTTTAAATTTCTTCAGTATTGAACAGCAGAAATGAGGCTTTGTTTTCGGAGGCCGACAGCAGTGAACACAACAGCAGACTGGTGCGTAATAAGCAGTGAATAATGCAGGAAACAGATTTTTGAAGGTAAACTGTTCTTGAAGTACACTGAGAGAGAGAGAGCTGTGCAGGAAGAAAACGTCAAAGTCAGAGAGAATTCATGACGATGTTCATCAAACGTAAAGCGTAGTTTGGATCTTCTTCTGCTGCTGGTTCAGTCAGTTTTGGTTGGAGACAGATGAAACCTGCAGCTTCAGGGTCTGTGAGCTGTCCACTTCCAGCCCCGACGGCGTGTCCGTGTACGTGCCGTCGAGTGAACGATCCATGCTCTGTGTTTCCATCTTTGTGTGTTTAGCTGTTCTCATTTACTGTTTTATCTGTTTGCTTGTTGTTGGCAAAATACATTTGTATTAAAAATCGATTCAGGATTGAATGAATCAACATCGCTTTATTCAAATTAAAACCATTTAAATAGGAAAATCCATTTTTTTTTACACCCGCCTCTAATGCTGGGTAATGTCAGCTGGTCCATGTGCAGCTGGCTGTGAGGCTCAGGGAGCGTCTACAAAGTGCAACACTGAAAGAACATCATCCATAAATATTGAGTAATAACTGGACTCTCATACAGCGAGACTCAAATGCCTTTAAACATCAGCTTATCCTGCTGATCCAAGTCCAACACTGAGTTTGTAAAAACATGTTTGTCAAACATTTTGTTTGGTTTCTCAGGAAAATGATTCAATAACTTGCTGCTAATACACAACATTTTGTCATTGTGGGTGTAGAAAAGAGGACTGTATGCAGGACTCCTTTGGGAGAAGACAGTGGATTTATTTACAGTGCGGTAAAGGTGCAACAGTTCAATAACATATATATATATAATGATGGCTGCCCAGGTGCGGTCTCCTCCTTTTCCTCCTAGCAGTGCTCGTGGCCGTGAAGTGAAAACACACGTAGTGACTCCTTCCAAACAGTTATCCCAAGTGGCGGTCCAGCTCCCGTGATCTCCCTCTCCGTTTCCCTCCTGGTGGCAAACACACAAACAGTAACTAAACAATCCTCAGATCAACATAACTGCCACAAAAACCATCTGCGCATCTCTACCGTGCTTCTCACAATGATCCAGCGCAGACCGAAGCTCGATCGCCCTGTTAAAAAGGCAGCCCGGAGATGGCAGATAATTGGCTACAGCTGGTCGGCTTCAATCGACAACAGGTGCGGCCAGTCTCTGCGCGGGAACACTCTCGGGAATGCTTGTCACCGCTCGGAGGTAAACAATCCCGTTCCGAGAGAGAGAGAGAGAGAGAGAGAGGGAGAGGGGAAGGGAGCAACATGCAAACAATAACACATGGGCAGGCAGCCATGCGAGGGCTGTCGGACCATGACAGTACCCCCCACCCCCCCCCCCCCCTTTAACGGGAGCCTCCCGGCGACCGACCAAACTTGTCCAGGTGCTGCCTGCAGAATTCTCTCACCATAGCATCATCGAGAATACTGGACCATACCCCTCCCAGTCCACCAAGTATTGGAAGCCCCTACCGCGGCGCCTAGCGTCCATAATCCGCGTTATGGAATATGCAGGTGCGCCATCGATAATCCGGGCAGGTGGTGGGGACCCAGCAGGCAGGCACAACGGGCTGGTCCAGACTGGTTTCACCTGAGAAACATGAAACACATCATGAATCCGCATATTGCGGGGCAAAGAGAACCTCAACGTCACCGGATTGAGTACCGCCTGAACAGGGAAAGGCCCAATGAAGCGGGGACCCAGCTTTTTGGACTCAGTCCGAAATTGAATGTACCTGGTCGAGAGCCAAACCCTCTGGCCAACCCGGTAAGCAGGCGCCTGAGCGCGGCGGCGGTGGTCCGCCAAACGCTTGTTCCATTCCGCCGTCCTAAGCAAAGCTGCCCTAGTTGCCTTCCAGGCGCACCGACACCGACGAATATGATGTTGGACAGACGGCACGGCAAGCTCACCCTCCATGATCGACAGGAGTGGAGGTAGATAACCCAGGGAGGCTTCAAAAGGTGACACTCCTGTTGCGGTCGACGTACTGGCGTTGTGGGCATATTCAATCCAGGCCAACTGCTCGCTCCAAGAGGACTGGTTAGATGAGACGACACAGCGTAGCATGTCCTCCAGCTCCTGATTCGCCCTCTCAGCTTGACCATTTGTCTGCGGGTGAAAGCCAGAAGACAAACTGACCTGGGCCCCCAGTTCTGCACAGAACGCCTTCCACACCCGGGAAGTAAACTGGGGCCCTCGGTCCGACACAATGTCCTGGGACATGCCATTTAAACGAAAAACATGCTGGACAAGGAGTTCAGCAGTTTCCAAAGCAAACGGGAGTTTAGCCAGGGCCACAAAATGGGCCGCCTTGGAAAAGCGATCAACAATGTTAAGTATGACAGTATTACCAGAAGATGGCGGCAAGTCGGTGACAAAGTCCACCGCTATGTGAGACCATGGATGGCTGGCGACAGCAAGTGGCCGTAACTGACCCGAGGGCAGAGAGCTAGGAACTTTGTTCTGAGCACAGATGGTACACGCAGCGACATACTCCTGGACGTCCTTCGCCAGAGCAGGCCACCAGAACAAGCGTTGTAAGAACGTGATGGTACGGTTCTTACCCGGGTGGCAGGAGAACCTAGCTGTGTGCGCCCAATGAATGACCTTGCCACGGACAGCTGTGGGAACATACTGTCAGCCCGCTGGGCCCAAACCGGGATCAGGTTCCAGTCGCAGAGCCTCCCTGATCAACTTCTCGATCTCCCACGTCACCGCACCCACCACACAGCTGGCCGAGATGATAGTCCTCTCCTCCTCCTCCTCCTCCCCCTCCCCACTGGGAGCAAACTGGCGCGAGAGGGCATCTGGCTTGGTGTTACGCGACTCTGGCCTGTAAGTGACGACAAGATCAAAACGAGCAAAAAACAAGGCCCACCTGGCTTGCCGGGTGTTGAGGTGTTTGGCCGTCTGCAGATACGACAGATTCTTATGGTCCGTCCAGACCAGCACCGGATGCACACTCCCCTCCAGCCAGTGGCGCCATTCTTCCAAGGCCAACTTGATCGCCAGGAGCTCCCGATCCCCGACATCATAATTATGCTCCGCCTGGGAAAGACGATGGGAGAAGAAGGCACAGGGATGGAGTCTACCTTCCACCCGTTGGGAAAGGACAGCGCCCACACCAGAATTCGAGGCATCCACTTCCACAATGAAGGGTCGAGACAAATCTGCTTGAACGAGAATGGGGGCAGACGAGAACAACAGCTTCAGTCGCACAAAAGCCTGTTGGGCCTGGGGCGACCACACAAACTGCTGTTTAGGAGAAGTGAGAGCAGTCAACGGCAACACCACAGTGCTAAAGTTACGAATGAACTTACGGTAGAAGTTCGCAAAGCCCAAGAACTTTTGGAGCGCCTTCCGAGTCTTAGGCTCCGGCCACTCCACCACTGCCTTGACCTTAGCAGGATCTGCTCTCAACTGCCCCCGATCAATCACAAACCCCAGAAAAGACACAGTCGGGACATGAAATTCACACTTCTCACCTTTGACGAACAGGCGATTCTCCAACAGCCGTTGAAGCACCAGCCTCACATGTTCAACATGCTCCTCACGAGTCTTGGAAAAAATGAGAATATCATCCAAGTACACAAAAACAAAGTGGTTAATGAAATCCCGAAGCACGTCATTCACCATAGCCTGAAACACTGCCGGAGCATTGGTAAGACCGAAAGGCATGACCAAATAGTCGAAATGGCCCAAGTGTGTGTTGAATGCAGTCTTCCACTCGTCCCCTTCTCGAATACGAACCAGATGATAGGCATTGTGAAGGTCCAGCTTAGTAAAAATGGTGGCTCCCTGGAGCAACTCAAATGCAGACGCCAACAGGAGGAGAGGATATTTGTTCTTGATGGTTATCTTGTTGAGACCACGAAAGTCAATGCAGGGGCGAAGGGATTTGTCCTTCTTGTCGACGAAAAAGAATCCTGCCCCTAGTGGAGAAGTGGACGGTCGAATGATGCCAGCGGAGAGAGAGTCGGTAATATAGCGCTCCATGGACTCGCGCTCAGGCTCGGACAGGCTGTACAGGTGGCTGGTGGGCAGTGTAGCTCCTGGAAGCAAATCAATGCCACAATCGTAAGGTCGGTGAGGTGGAAGCGATGAGGCCAAACTCTTGCTGAACACTTTAGCTAGATCATGATATTCAGCCGGAACAACAGAGAGATCAGAAGCACGGACAGAGTCCTTCGTCACAGTCGGCGTCAGATTTGGAACAGCAGACCGTAAGCTCTGCTTATGACACCACTCACTCCATCCCCCCACACTACCCTGGGCCCAATCTATCTGAGGGTTATGACGTTGAAGCCACGGGTAACCCAACACTAATGGAGTATCAGGCGCCTTAAACAGAAACAAAATTATCTTTTCAACATGATTACCAGAAAGAACCAGCGTGATTTCATGCGTGCGATGCGTGACTTTGGCCAGCACTTCCCCATTGAGGGCAGACACATGTAAGGGAAGATGCAGGGAAACAAGCGGGACTGGCTAAAGTCTCGTCCATAAAGCTTTGTTCTGCGCCCGAATCCACTAGTGCGTTACAGGAATGAGTTATGGACTGAAAGATAAGCTTGGCGGGGCAGCTGAGGTGGGGTAACACATCTCCCGTCGCACCATCAGTAGCCCCACCGCTACTGACGGGCCGAATCTTTTAGCCGGGACGGGCAAGAGTCTGCAAAGTGCCCCTTCTTTCCACATGCAAAGCACTCACCCATCTGGCGTCTCTTCCTCCACCCCGGCCTGCTGAATCTAGCTCGCCCCAGCCTCATCAGCTCCTCCCCCGTTTCCTCAAGTTCACGCTCCCCTTGTCCTCCCCCATCGGAAGAAGCGCTCAGCCAACCACCTGGGCTTCCTGTTGCCCGGCGGGCTTCCTCAGCCCGCCCTCCGTACTCTCGCATGTGGTCATCAAGGCTTATACACATATTAATCAAAGCATCCAATGATGTAGGTAAGTCTTTGGTGGCCAACTCACATCTGATTCCGTCATTCAAGCTATTGAGAAATGCCCCCCGAAGTGCTTTTTCCTCCCATCCAGTTTCCTCAGCCAAGATCCAAAAATCCACAGAGAAATCCGCCACACTCTTTTTGCCCTGTTTCAAAGAAAACAACCGGTGAGCAGCTGCATTTGGATTAGAACCTTTATCAAAAACAATGCGGAATTTGGCCAGAAAGTCAGGATAAGACACATTGGGGTCAGAACGCAGCACTGCCTGAGCCCATTTCAGTGCTCTCCCAGTCATGAGTTGCACCATGAGGGCAATTTTGGCACCGTCAGTAGCATAAGCTTGAGTCTGTTGGCGAAAACTCAAAACGCACTGGGTTAAAAAGCCTCTACACCTATCTAAATCCCCCGAAAATTTTTCAGGCACAGGTAAGGTGTGCTCACGCATGGGTGGAGGTGGGGAGGGAGGAAGAGGGCAGGCGGCCGCAACGCTTAAGGAGGGCAACTGATGTGAAACATTAGCTGCTGCTGGGCCAGGAGATTGCCACATACCTTTGAGTTCCGTTACTACCTGAAGCAGGGCGCCCTGTTCCTTAGAAATATGCTGAAGCATCTTCTCGTGTCGTTCCAATAGGTCCGCCTGAAGAGATAGCTCCCGTTGTACAGGATCGGAGTCCGTCGAGTCCAATGCTGGCTGGATCATTCTGTCAGGGTGGGTGTAGAAAAGAGGACTGTATGCAGGACTCCTTTGGGAGAAGACAGTGGATTTATTTACAGTGCGGTAAAGGTGCAACAGTTCAATAATATATATATATATATAGTGATGGCTGCCCAGGTACGGTCTCCTCCTTTTCCTCCCAGCAGTGCTTGTGGCCGTGAAGTGAAAACACACGTAGTGACTCCTTCCAAACAGTTATCCCAAGTGGCGGTCCAGCTCCCGTGATCCCCCTCTCCGTTTCCCTTCTGGTGGCAAACACACAAACAGTAACTAAACAATCCTCAGATCAACATAACTGCCACAAAAACCATCTGCGCATCTCTACCGTGCTTCACACAATGATCCAGCGCAGACCGAAGCTCGATCGCCCTGTTAAGAAGGCAGCCCGGAGATGGCAGATAATTGGCTACAGCTGGTCGGCTCCGATCAACAACAGGTGCGGCCAGTCTCTGCGCGGGAACACTCTCGGGAATGCTCATCACCGCTCGGAGGTAAACAATCCCGTTCAGAGAGAGGGAGAGGGAGAGAGTAAGAGGGAGGGAGAGGGGAAGGGAGCGACATGCACACAATAACAGATGGGCAGGCAGCCAGGCGAGGGCTGTCGGACCATGACACATTTCATCATATTTCCTCATAACCCTCTTTTGTCTGACCATTTGATCCCATTTGAATTTGCAATAAAGGATCCACAGAGTTTGGTGACAATAATGACAGTAGATGTTTGTTTGAAAGTGCTGGAAGCAAATGAGTGTGTGATGTTCTTTCAGTGTTGCACTTTGTAGACGCTCCCTGAGCACTGGTCTCACAGCCAGCTGCACATAGAGACCAGTGTTGTTAGTCCAGGTCAGAAGATGACTTGTTGGAATGAAAATGAGCTTGTAGTTTGTCTGCTTTAATAATGTGACTGGAAAAAGGTGTTGGACTTCAAATATGTCCATTTCTTTCACACTTCACCTTTAAAAGTGAAGCCTTGTGGTTCCTGGAAGGAAAAACACGACTTTTTCAAGTCTTTGTCCTGTTTTTATGATAAATGTAGGACTTTAATGTGAAACATTCAGAGTTTTTTCTCTTGTTGTGTTTGTTTGAAGCTGCTTCCTGTTGGCTTCAGCTGTTTGGAGTTTCCATTTTCTAAACTTCTACATTCTGAACTTTCTTCAGCTCTGAACAGATAATGAAACACTGAATGTGAACGTGAGTACAGGGACAGGGTGGAGCAACAGTTTGACAACCCTCGGAGTATGTGGCAGGGACTAAAAACGATCGCAGACTTTAGAGGGAAAACCAGCACACCGCAGACCACGGCCTCTCTGTGTGAGGATCTAAACGTATTCTACGCTAGATTCGACACAGCGAACACCATGAGACCGGACAGTGTGCGCACCGCGGATGACGTCAGTGCGCACACTGTGTCTGAGGAGGATGTGCGGAGGTGCTTCAGGAAGGTGAACGCGCGCAAAGCTACTGGTCCGGACGGGATTCCCGGCCGCGTCCTCAAGTCATGCGCGGCTCAGCTGGCTGGAGTGTTCACGCACATCTTCAACCTTTCCCTCTCTCTGTCTGTAGTCCCAGCCTGCTTCAAAATGGCCACCATCGTCCCTGTACCCAAATCCTCCACCATCTCCTCATTGAACGACTGGCGACCTGTAGCCCTGACCCCCATCGTGAGCAAATGCTTCGAGAAGCTGGTCAGGGACTTCATCCGCTCTGCACTACCCGACTCACTGGACCCTCTACAGTTCGCATACCGCCACAACAGGTCCACTGATGATGCCATAGCCCTGACACTACACACTGCCCTGTCACACCTGGAGAAGAGAGACACGTATGTGAGAATGCTGTTTGTAGATTACAGCTCAGCATTCAATACCATCGTTCCCTCGAAGCTGGACAGGAAACTGCAGGATCTAGGACTGAGCAGCTCCCTCTGCAGCTGGATCCTTAGCTTCCTGTCTGACAGACGCCAAGTGGTCAGACTGGGCAGCATCACCTCATCCCCCATCACACTGAACACTGGTGCTCCACAGGGGTGTGTACTGAGCCCTCTCCTGTACTCACTCTACACCTACGACTGCACGGCCACTAACAACTCCAACATCATTGTGAAGTTTGCGGACGACACTACAGTGGTGGGTCTTATCACCAACGGTGATGAGACGGCTTACAGGGAGGAGGTCAGCACCCTGACCCACTGGTGTCAAGACAACCATCTCACCCTCAACGTCGCAAAGACAAAGGAGTTGATAGTGGACTTCCGGAGGTGCAGAGAAGTACACACCCCCATCACCATCAACGGCGCTGCTGTGGAGAGAGTGAGCAGCTTCCGTTTCCTTGGAGTACATCTGGCTGAGGATCTCACGTGGTCAGTACACATAAACAAAACAGTGAAGAAGGCGCAGCAGCGCCTCTTCTTTCTCAGGAGACTGAAAAGATTCGGCATGAGCCCCCGCATCCTCAGGACCTTCTATCACTGTGCCATTGAGAGCATCCTCACTGGATGCATCACCACCTGGTATGGCAACAGCACCGCCTACAACCGCAAAGCTCTCCAGCAAGTAGTGTGGTGCTCTGAACGGATAATTGGAGGTGAGCTTCCCTCCCTCCAAGACATCTACAGGAAGCGGTGCCTGAGGAAAGCGGGGAGGATCATCAAGGACTCCAGTCACCCCAGCCATAAACTGTTCAGACTGCTTCCATCAGGAAGGAGGTTCTGCAGCATCCGGTCCCGTACCAGCAGACTGAGAGACAGCTTCTTCCACCAGGCCATCAGACTGCTGAACACTCATAGACACCTCAGCTTCACTACTGGAACTTCAACACTATGCACTCCACACTGTATATAAATGCCACTTGTTTTGCACATATTCAACTCTGTATATTTTTATATATTTTATTTTATTTATATTTTATTTTATTTTTTAATTTATTTTTATTTTTTTACTATTTAATTTGTAAAAATGTGTATACACACACACACACACACACACACACACACACGTAGGATAATATTTAGTATACACATCCAGGAATGCATACACTATTATATATTGTACATATATTTATTAGTTTCAGATTAGCCATTCTTGTATTTTGCTCGTTTGTGTTGTTGTGTTTTGCATATCTCTGTTGCTTGTGGGGCTCGCACACAAGAATTTCACTCGCATGTGCTGTGCCAGTGTGCCTGCACATGTGATGTGACAATAAAAGTGATTTGATTTGATTTGATTTGATTTGATTGATTTGATTTGAATGATTTCAAGCTCACACTTTGTCTAATAAACTTACATCTTTCATTCTTTATACAGATTGAGGGACTGTGGTTTGTCAGAGATCAGCTGTGATTATCTGGCAGCAGCGCTGAAGTCCAACCCCTCCCATTTGAGAGAGCTGGACCTGAGCTGGAACACCAAGCTGCAGGATCCAGGAGTGAAGCATCTGTGTGGTTTCCTGGAGAGTCCAGGATGTGGACTTGAAACTCTGAGGTCAGTCAGCATGTTTTAGTTGTGCTGAGATGAATATGATGTGAAAGTTGTGCTGACACTAAACTGCAGACATCAGGCTGATATTATACTGATCCACACTGAGGATCTTCATGGTAAAGTCTGTTTTCTTCTTCTCTGGTTTAGTCCATTGACTGCAGCAGAACAATGTTCACATTTCAAACCTTCAAAGAAGAAGAAAATCCTCCACTGGATAATTCACTGTGAAACTCTCCAACTCTTCATTCCACCTTAAAGTCTCTCTGACACTGAAATCCAAAGCAAAATGTGTGTTTGCTTTACAGACAGCAGTCCAACACAAACATACACACATCATCCAAAACACAGTCCAACATCTTCCTGTTTCTGACTCCAGGCCAGCTCCACTAACACTTTCTCATCAGACACTGCCACCTAGTGGAGGAAGTCTTAGTTCCATTTGAAGCTTCAGATTACAGTTAGTTCCTTTACAAAGAGGTGGAGGTGGTGGGGCCACAGCACCATCATCACTGAGTGCCATAGGACACTTAACCTTTGTTTCCATATGCTGGGAACTTCCTGTTGTTCCAAGGAGGACTGGAAAATGTGTGAAAATCTCCCAGTCAGTTCCTCACAGCACACTTCAATCATTTCCCTCCCACAGCATCAGGACCAGGGCTTTTTCTCTCTTTGGTCCCACTAAGAGATTTCCACACAAACACCTCATCAGTGGGACTCTCAGAGCTACCAGCCCTTTGCTACAATCACAAAGCTCTTCATTGAAATCAATGATATCAAAGCTGGAATCAAATGAGTCCAAGTCTTCTGCTGATTCAGCATCACATTCATCTTTGCTCCTTGTTCTGCATCCCCACCATGGACTTCATTCCTTTCCAAGCCAGCCTTGAGTGTCCTTTATTCAGCTCATCCTCTGCTTTACTTTTACACCTGATTTTAGCTGCTTTATCTCTCTTTCAACAAGTTTCTGTCCCTCAATCTTTTTCTTCTCTCCCTCATAACAAGACAGCTTCTTCTGCCTGAGAACATGTTGGAGTGATTTACTAATCCAGAGCTGCTTATTGGGGAAAATACTTCCTGTTTCCAAAGTAATCCCCATTTTTCCCAGAAAGAAATGTAAGTAGAAATCGATGATCTAAGTGAGAACATGAGCCTTTAAAAAGTCCCAGTGGGTGCAGTCAAAGCAGTCCCTCAGTCCCAGTATAGAGTCTTCGGTCCAGCCTGGAACAACTGTGTGCCCAGTTTGAGCTCTCTTCAGTCCTGTGACCTGACAGACCCAGAGGGGCCATCACATCACATTTAGAAGCTCCCCTAATGGAGCCACAACACATGTCCAATACTTAGTCTGTCTTGTTGGACCAACTGGAAGAAATGATTCAAGGACTTAGTCACAGAACAGAGATTCAAATCTCCAAAATCCAACTGGCTGCATCAGGACATATAGTCTGAAACTCTGCACAGTTTCCTGTTTGAAGCTGCTTCCTGTTGGCTTCAGCTGTTTGGAGTTTCCATTTTCTAAACTTCTACATTCTGAACTTTCTTCAGCTCTGAACAGATGATGAAACACTGAATGATTTCAAGCTCACACTTTGTCTAATAAACTTACATCTTTCATTCTTTATACAGATTGATCGACTGTGGTTTGTCAAAGATCAGCTGTGATTATCTGGCAGCAGCACTGAAGTCCAACCCCTCCCATCTGAGAGAGCTGGTCCTCTGGGGAAACAACCTGAAGGATCCAGATGTGAAGCAGCTGTCTGATCTTCAGAAGAGTCCAGACTACAGACTGGAGACTCTGGTGTAAGTAGAGTGATGGAGTGAGTGGGTGGTGCTGTCAGCAGTATGGTAAACACAGTCAGTATGAAACAAAGATCCAGTGTTTCCTGTAAAGCTGCAGCTTCTCAGTGAAGCTGTGAGAGGAGAATGGTGACAGGCTTCAGGATTGGACACAAACACTTCCTGTTTCTGACCTTTATGGTCACCATAGTAACGGCTGACACGCTCTGATCAAACACTGTCAACAGCCAATCAGCTCTCTGAACAAAGCAGCACGCAGACCAATGACTGCATTCATTTCCAAGTTTAAAGCAGTGAAGAACACAGTCTGTAGGTGAGGAAGAATTTAGTGAGAGCAGATGTTTGGATGGAATTCCTCCAGTTAACAGCTGGAACCGTCCATCTGGATTGTTGGGCTTGTTGTCGGGGTTCCTACAGAGCTCAGAGTGGACACACCAAGGTTCTTCTAATGAATGAAAGTCCAAACTCAAACTAGGAGGGAAAAACATTTTCATCAACTTCAATAAAAATCCAAAGATTAGAAAAAGTGGAGCAACAATGAGTCCTAGTACAGTCCCAGCACTGAAGTCCCTGCTGCTCTTTATACTGGATGTGCTGCATCACTGAATGACAGCTGATGAAGAGTCTCTGGAAACACTCGTTTATCTCCTCTGCTCTTCCTTCTTCTCTCTGCAGGTGGAGGGACTGATGGTAAACAGGACGGTGTGT